>NW_028253182.1:0-166992 GCF_964263255.1 Lissotriton vulgaris
GGACAGGACTGGCTGATGTGATGAATTCCGTGTCACCAGGATTGGAGAGGCTACAGCATGCCTCTAAGAGTAGAAGTGCAGTGACCTCAGTCTCCGCGACTGGGTTTCGGTGAAGAAGCATGTGCACAAGTCATGCTTGGAGACCTAGGTGGCATGGCCTCTACCAGGTGAATCTGGTCACTGAGACAGCTGGGAAATACAGAGGTCTCCCTAATTGGGTACACACTGCTTATACTCGCTGATTCTCTTGTCCCCTTTATGATATAACAGCACCTGTTCCTGATATGCCCGTTGGTTACGGTGAGACAGAGGGATGAGTTAGTCAAGTTGATGGCAATCAGAAAAATCTAGGACAGCACTTGTTCGGCCTGAGGGTGGTCTGAGAGAGTCAACAGGTGAAGTTGGTACAGAGGGTGCCATCCTGTACTGTTGACTGCCCTGATTCTGACCCTGACAAAGAGCCTAGTATATGAGCAACACTTGTTGTACCTGGAGACCAGTGGCCAAGAAGAAAGGAGAGACAGAGCGAGAGAGAGAGAGAGGTGCTGTGTGTCTGAAGTGCATGTGCCACACCGTAAGGCCGAAGATACTGAAGGCTCTGGACTAAGTGACAGTGATGATGAAGGGTCAACAGTAAGGAGATCAACGAGAGCTAGGGTACCTTGTCAGAGGTATTCTTTACCTGACTGGACGTACTTTGCTGTCAATGACTGTGAGAGAGCATTTTGCACCTTTGCTATAACAAATTGCATCCACTTGAGTCTCTTTAAACTGAACACGGTGTCTGAACTAAGTTTTGAAATTGCATTGCCACTAAATAGACTGAGTCAATTTATTCTTAAAGTGATCATTAGTGAGTTTGAACTTAGCATTTATTAGTAAAAGAACTTAATAGATCTGCCCAAGCTACAAAGAAGAGTACCAAGGCCTGAGTCTGCTGAAGCTTCATATGGTTGACCCTTAGAAGAATACGGAGTAGGGATAAGGAAGTCTCATGAAGATAATTGTGCATATATTTGACTGGAAAAGACATTTGAACTTTGTTTGCTCTTTTTGCAAGTGGAAACTTGCTGCAATTTTTTAGTTAAAAATTCTGACATTAGCAGAACTCATGGAGCCTAACCCAAGCACTAGTAGATGTAGAAAATCATGGTTGGGAGTATTTGTCACTGTGACATTGGTGTTAATTGCATTGCTTGTAAGTTTGAGTTTAACCCATTCTTCACAAATAGAGGATCTTAGGTCTACACATGCCCCTCAAACACCACTTCCTACTGACAATAGTTTACCTGCAATAGATTAGAAATGATTACATGTAGATACTTCTAGAGGAAATTATTTATTGAATGTTTATTCAAAATTGCTTCATGAATCTGTTGACACTATGGATGCTAGGGATTGCTACTTTTGCACGCAATTGCCTCCATCAGTTGCTGAGGGATTACATATCATCAGTTCCCCTTGACACATGGAGTTACTTTTAGCTTATTGTTGAGCTTATTCTATGGAAAGGGTCATTTTCAGTACTATTATTCGAAACATGATTTTTTTTTCTCAGATGTTTCTGTGCTGAAGCACTTGAATCGGCAGCCAGATGCAAAATAATTCTGATATAGTAGGACATTTCTTTAGACTCACCATGACATTAGATACAGCTTATGCACATAGACATAATTTAACTTGTTCCTTAACAGGGGTAGAAAAGAAAGATTCAGTAGAAGACAGGAAAAGAGACAGTAGCTAAAGCAACAAATCATTCAAAAGTGGCAGAATGGGCAAAAGATGAAAGCGAGCATTGACTAATGGGAAATATGGCTGCATTAGCCTTAGATTGGTAACATAAAGGGAGATTATGCAAATTCATTAGAAAATCCACAACTGACACAAATTTCGCAGATACTAGTGTATGTGATCATACCTTTGAAATTCAAGAAAATTAGAGATTATACTTAGATGGAGCAGATCCTGTTTTTCCTGGAGTCTATTACATTCGTGGGAAAAATGCATTTAATAAGTTAACCAAGAGATGGTATGGAACATTTTACATGGGGATATTTTTCCATAGATTTATCATGTGGGCAACTTGATGACTCAACAAGGGAACAACTTGTGACGGCAAAAAGAGGTGCTAGCACTAGTAAAATTGTAGGTTACATTTTTGGTGCTCTGATACCATCTGTATGTGTGATACTCAACTCACCAATATTAGAAAGCTTTCTACTGTGGTCGATAAGTCATCCTCTAGCATAGCTGAAGGATTTTAAGTTATAGATATGGAAATGGTTGGGATCAGACCAATGGTCTTGCAGAATCAACTTGCATTAGATGTCCTTCTCGTAAAGGAGGGCAGAATCTACCAGAGATTAAAAGTTCAAAAATGTTGCACTTACCTTCCAGTCAAGAGTAAGGACTTGAAGAAATGCATACAGAACATTACTGACCTAAAGAAAGATTCAAAGGGGTTAAAAGCAACAGGTGCTTAAAGGCAGATGGTTTAGAAACCTAGGTAGTTGAATTCTTGGAAGCATTTTGAAACTCTTAGTTATAATTGTTTTTTGTGGATTATTCGTGTTTATAATCTGTAAGGGATATACACTTGCACAAGTAAAGAAAGGAGTCAAGAGACATAGAACTAGAAGACAGACAGAGCAAATACTATGATGCCAGGAATTTTATAGATGATTCCAGAAGAAAAATGATGAAAACACCAAGATTGTGATTTGTCCATCAGAGGGGGACTGACTGATTTCTGACATTCTTCAGATTTTTAGACCCACCCTTTTAACTGGAACTCTTCTTTAGGTGATTTACATTTATCCATGTATAGGCAATAAAACATATGACTCTTCTTTAAGCATCAAATACTCCTTTTGATCTTCGTATTGCTGTGACTCTTTTGCTTGTTTGCCTCATATTGGTCCACCTCAATTTCTTCCATAGGTTTGGCCTGCCTGTTGCTATTATGTACTTATATAGCATGGAGTTAGGAGTAATGTACCTTAACTTGATTCTACATCTGTATAAGCCTTTTTAATCGTAGCTACTGATTCCTGGTCCTCATTGTGTAGCCAAATGTTTGTGTAGCCAAATGGTTTGCACTGTAAATTGATATTGATTGATGCAAACTAACTCTCCTCGCCCCTCAGTGCAGATAAAGAAAGATTCATCGGGTTAAGATAAATGGCAAGGGAATGGGTCCAGAAAATGCTGGAACAATATTAATTACTGATTTCAGTCACACAAGATATTGCTATATACAGTGGCTACTGAAGTTAATGCAGAACTCTAAAATGGCTTGCCTGGATGAACTTTTTTTTTTATAGATCATCATTTCATATATCAGAAGTCATTTTAGCATGGGAACAGTTAACCTCCAAATGTCAAGTTTGACATTTACATACCTTTCTTTTATTAACCATTGCACTGTTCTACTTATCTCACTGACATTCATCAAATGTCACAAGTGCCATCAGACCAAAACGAAAAATAGTACATTACATTTTAGGACAACAAACTGATGTGGGAGCATACCTCTAGTAAACACAAAGGGTCTTATTTATGAGCCCCTGCATCACTTTTGCGCCTCCGTTGCCTCACTTTTAGTGACACAGCAGCGGCGTAAATAATGTACCATGTTGTGCCATATTTATAAAAAAGTGATCAAAAAGGAGTGAGCAACTCTATTTTTCTAAATACACCTTTGTGTTTGTTGTTTATATGTTGTTTATGTGTTTTGACCAAGTAGAGGCTATATATATAGATAATCAAGTATCTACTTTTTGATGAATTGACTTCTTGTAAGGATCATTAATTTATCCTAGAAAATCAGTCTGAATTACCAATTGTTATCTAAACAAACTCCATTGAAGGCACCTATACCTCTTTATATATTTACAAAGTGATCAAAAAGGAGTGAGCAACTCTATTTTTCTAAATACACCTTTGTGTTTGTTGTTTATATGTTGTTTATGTGTTTTGACCAAGTAGAGGCTATATATATAGATAATCAAGTATCTACTTTTTGATGAATTGACTTCTTGTAAGGATCATTAATTTATCCTAGAAAATCAGTCTGAATTACCAATTGTTATCTAAACAAACTCCCTTGAAGGCACCTATACCTCTTTATATATTTACAAAGTGACGCATCTAGGCAGATGCGTCACTTCGTGACCCCACTTCTAAGACGCCAATGCGTCAAAATCTTATGCCTTCCAGGTATAAGGGTGATGCAGGCCCTTTTACATGGGGCTTGCCCCATGTGAAAGGAACTTTACTGGAGTTGCGTCATGCTTATGACAAGAATCCTGCAATGCACCACTTTTGCGCCAACAGATACGTCAGTAACACGTATCTGTAACTCCTTGCGACATGATGCGTCATACAGTAAACATGACACATCCTAGGTGTTGCAAGGAGGGCGCACTAGGAAGTGTTGCATCGCTGTTTTGTCACAGCGATGCACCACTTCTTATAAATGAGGCCCAAACATAGGAAAATATTCGTGGACACAGTTGGGATGTCCCTGCGGCTGCAACAATAAGTTTCCGCAGGACACCCTACACTTTGTTCTGCTTTGTAATTATTATAGCTGGCCAAGAAAGAGGTTGTGACTGGCAATGTTGAGGTCCTAGGTTTTTAATAAAGCCCGTCCCGCTCTAATGTATCTCCAGTTGCTCCCCAATGAATTTTTATTTTATCTGCTGTATGTGTTTTTTGGTGGTTGCTCATGCGTCTAGACGTACAAGGCCAGGCTGAAGATGTTGGCCCGCTAACCATTGATGGGCATTAACTCCGTTTTTATTGTTTTTATGATGTTTTATTCCATTGAAATTTGTATAATATCTATATCTGTTTTTATAATAGTTGCTGTATTTTTATGGTCACTTGATGGACCGAATAAAGATTTCATGAATGAAAATGTGTATGTGGAAAATTCTCAGTTATGTTGCGATTTGTAGACGCTGTAATGGCGACTTATGTTCGAAAACCACAATTAGCACCCATTTTGAATAACAAGGTAGATCATACAGAGGGCCTAAGTGCTACACAGTAAATGTGGCACTAGCTAAATGTGTTGGTCTTACTCTGCCACAGGGACGTCACTGTAAGCTAAAATGTGCGCGTCAGACATTACACACAACAGCCATGGCCTCCTCTGTATGCACACGAACAACCCCATCGCTGAAAGCACACTCAGGAAAGTGGGTGCTCTAATTTGATTGAAACACCCTAAAAAGGGAAGTAGCCGTGTTTCAAAGTTTTTGGACCCAATTTTATCTTTAGAATTAGAAGGAATGTGGTTAGGTTGGATGTAAGACAATGTGGCATATGAATCTGTTGGAAAAAAGGGAGAAATGCGGCGGTACCCACTCCCCAGGTGATTCTCCAAGGAGAGTATCTGATGAGAAAGCGGCTTAGCAGGAGTCGTCTTCGTTTGAAGTATTTTCCTGTAAAAATGTGCATGTCTGTAAATAATTTTCCTGTAACTGCGTTCACTTTGTTTCACCCTCTGCTCTAGCCAGTCTAAGCGTTGGCAGCGTTTGTTTCTAATGAATTGAATATAATCTTATTCTTTCATCTGCATTCCTAATATTTTCGCTTATTCACAATCACGAACGTCACATAATATATATACACATAAGGGGTATATCCACAAAGTATCATGGCGCATGCACGGTTCCTATACACAACTGCAAAGACACAAGGTAATCTTTTCATGAGTGTTTAATTTGCATAACATCTTTTATATTTTTTCTTTTTATGTACAACAAGCAACATGCAGTTTAGTTCACGGCTGGGGCGCAGGGGGCAGAGGAGGGTCGAGAGTGGAGGCCTTCAGATCAAACCAGTGTCACACGTTGGCCACGCTGAGGGTTGCGAGACACCCACCCCCTGGCACGTGGAACTGGGAATCTTGACATTTCTTGACAACCTTGTCTCTAGTGGCTGATACTGCCGCCATGACACATTCCGTCAAAGGTCAGGCAGTGCCTGGAGCGCTGTCTGTACCCCGGCATTCCAGGAAATCGTATTTCTCATTTATTCTGTCTACATCTACTATACGAGAGTAGGAGCGAGTTGAGGGTGTCCATGGCTCAGCACGGCCATGGTGCGCCAGTTATGTGGCAAACCATTTCACATTTCGGGGGTTTGCTTGTGCTTTGGTGTCAATGTGAAAATCTGCACACTGACCTCCAGGGGAACTAGGAATGGGCGATCAGTGGCATGAGTTGTGCTTGAAGTACCTATTGGCAGGGCGCCTACACAATCTGAGAAGTCCCCTTCAGTGTGATTTTTTTTTGGGTGCTGTGTTATTGTACCTAAGTCAAAGTCAAAAAGGCTTTATTTCGATAAAAATTATCATAAAAGCTTCGTAATAAAAAATATATACATGTTAATTTGAAAATGAAAGAAGTACAAGTTAATTACATTAGAATTTAAAAACCTTGCTTTTCCATTAAAAAGAAGCATTTCATAAAAGTTTAGGTTAAAAAGAAGATTAAACATTTTCTTTAAGCCTTTTGCTCCTAATGTGCCAGGCCCACGATAGAAATTTTGAAAGAGTACAAACATAGAGTGAACGTGAGTCTGACATTAAAATATGGAGTGCCTCAACATGGTACCTAGTCCCCAACATACGACACAAATTCTTGAGCCATTTTCTTCTTGGTGTGGCATACTCTTGACACTCAAACATAAAGTGTGCCACTGACTCCTGTTTGTGTAGACACGAAGGGCAGAGAACTGTGGTCTGAGTTGACTGTTTCCACCGGGATGTAAAGGAATGCAGATGTAATGTTCCAGTTCTAAATTTGAAATATAAGGACCTATGTGTTATTGTACCGCCCCTCTCCTTTCTTTTGGTGTAGCTTCCCACAATATGCACTGCACATTGACATAACCTACTATGCTCAGCATCTCTTCTGCTTCTCACTCTGAACTATGACGAGGATGTGGGTAACAGGGCCTACAATTAATTATACTACCCTTGCTCCAACACCTGTGTGTGTTAGGATACGATTCTTAACTAAAAATACGTATAATATACTGGTCTGATCCTCCATGTGAGTCCTAACTTGTCCACGTCTCACGTACATCACACCCCACCAAAGCACTAGCATAGATCAATTGACATAGGTGCTCATGCAGGCAAGGAAAAACGTCAGTCTCTTAATTAGGTAGCAAAATCACAGCAGTGACGTGAGGTGCAGCGGGCCCCCTTGTAGTTTTCTCTATGTTAGCCTAATTGTACACATTGTAGGCCGCATTTTCATTTGCACATGTTACGATATACACATACTTGCCATACTGTACTATCACACGGAACCTGCATATATTTTCACATTCTTTTCTTTTCCTGGGATTTATTTTGAACATCCTAGACAAGGGCAAACAACAATGTCCCTTTTTAGGTCGAGCCTAGCTATCGCGTAAGCGATCGCTATGCGGGAGATATAGTAAGGGGCACCAGAAAATGCTCCCAAAGACCTTTGGAATGCGGTTTATGGCCAGTGCATGTGAGGCATTAAAGCATGAAGCTGGCATAAGGCATCGGAGTTGAAAGCAGCAGACTGCTTTCCACAGCGCGCGCTCTACCTCACTTCCTGCTCCCCCTCTTACAATAATTAACTTTCGTTATCGCTCACACCCAATATGTCCGCTTTTCTTGTTTTTTTTGCATCCATTTCGTGGGGAAGCCGTGTTTTGTTTGGCGTTCTCTGCACCTTTCTAGTTTTTTTTTTCTGGACGAAAGTGAAGGCCTACCGTGCTTGTTTACAGACGCCTTGCTCCTCAAATGCTCTTGCTGTGTTGCCATCTCTCTAGGGACACTCAGCTTGAAAACGCTTGACTTGCTAGCTGCAATGCTACATCCGCTATGCTTTGCCTCTAGACACGTTGATCCCTGGCAGACTGTGCTGACTCTGCCCCTTATGATTCTGAAACTGACCAACAAAGTCACCACGCAGTCTCTTCTCTCTGTCTTATGATGTCTGCCCTGCCACCATTTACTTCGGACCCTCACCCTCACACCTCCTCACCCTCACACACCCTCACACCCTCTCACCCTCACACATCCTCACACACCCTCACTCACCCTCACCCACCCTCACACACACTCACCCACCTTCACACACCCTCACACACACCCTCACCCTCACAGCTTCCCCCTCACACCCTCACACCCTCACACCCTCACAACTTTCTCACCCTCACTCACCCTCACCCCCTCACACCCCCACACACCCTCACTCTCACTGTTAGACGGACCTGGAGGGTCGGCCGAGGACAAGGGGAGAGGTCTCCGGGGAGATCCGTCTCCAGCGATCGTACAGGCGAGTAACTTCCCCCCCCACAGATGTACACCACATAAGGGTAAGGTTTAACGTTCTTTATAAGCAATCTTGAAGTACGATAGAATGGTACAAGGAGGTCTGGACTCAGGGGTCCCCTCGGTTCTAGTCTCTTGGAAGGGAAAGGGGTAGCGGGACAGTCTTGTTACCAATCTGGTAGATGCGATGATATGATGGATAGCTCACAATCCTCGAGCTCGGCGTTCTAGGTGGACGGGCCGCGGCAGCGCTGGCAGGTCCCAAGATGATCGTAGGTAGCGACGGTCCGCGGCAGCGCCAGCAGGTCCCGGTGAAGGTGGTAGTTACAACGGTCCGCGGCAGCGCCAGCAGGTCCCGACGAGGATGAAGGATGCAGAAGGTTGCGGCAGCGCCAGCAGGCAGGACGATAGTTCACAAGGCAGGGCTACGGCAGCGCCAGTAGTCCGTCAAGGATGAGTTCTTCACGGTGTCTCTCGACTCCAGGATACAACTGCCTTCCTGCTCTGGAGCTGCCCCAGTTATAGGTCTGGCGCCCTTTGATGTCCGGACCCTCGCACTTGGAGGTCAGGAGGTCCGGGATGAGGGAGTCCAGACACCCAGCAGGGGGGTGGAGCCAGCGCCCGGGGAGGCTGGGGCGATCGGCACCTGGCGGGGGAGAGCCATCGACACTTCTTTCTCCCATTGACCTGCCAAGTGGTCCGTTCACCTCCTGGGTGGATGGTGGTGCCGGGATGTCGGGGCCTGGCCAGGCCCAGGGTTAGGGTCGAGCTGAGGCCATGCGGCCTCGTGGTGCAGTGTCCAAGATGGCGGCTGGGTCCGGGCAATGGTGCTGACGGTGGCCCGGGCCAGGGATACAGAGATGTTCGGGGCAGGCGTCCCGTGGGGGACGGGTTGCGGGTTGCTTCTTGGGGTAGCACCTGGAGAGCCGATGTCCGGGCTCTGTCACGCGGGGGGGGAGCGAGCCCTCCATGTGGCCTGTCCAACATGCGTCCCCCCCAGCTGAAGGCGGGGAGAGTCACCCATCCTCTTGGGGACTCTCCTCGTTGAGGCGGAAAAAGCGTGACAGGCCATCCGCGTTGGCGTGGTCTTGGCCAGGTCGGTGTTCCACAGTGAAGTCCATCCCCTGCAGGGAGATGGACCAACGCAATAGTTTGGGATTTTCCCCCCGCATCTGCATTAGCCACTGCAGGGGCCGATGATCTGTTTGCACCCGGAAGTGGGTACCGAAGAGATAGGGCCGGAGCTTTTTGAGGGCCCACACCACTGCGAAGGCCTCCCTCTCGATGGTGCTCCAGCGCTGTTCTCGGGCCAGTAGGTGTCTGCTGATGAATGCCACCGGTTGGTCAAGTCCTTCGGGGTTCAACTGGGAGAGGACCGCCCCGATGCCATGGTCGGAGGCATCTGTTTGCACGATGAATTCCCGGCTGTAGTCGGGGGCCTGGAGCACAGGGGCAGTGCACATGGCGGCCTTCAGTTTCTCGAAGGCCGCTTGACAGTCTGGAGTCCAGTTGACCTCCTTCGGGTGGTTTTTGGATGTGAGTTCTGTGAGGGGCCCCACAATGCTGCCATAGTCCCTCACAAACCGCCGGTAGTAGCCGGTGAGTCCCAAGAAGGCTTGGACCTCGGTTTGCGTGACTGGAGGCTGCCAGGACTGGATGGATCTGCCAGTAGCCCGCTGTCAGGTCGAAGATGCTGAGGTAGCGGGCAGCCCCCATGCGGTCGATCAGTTCATCTGCTCGGGGGATGGGATGAGCGTCGGTTCTGGTGACAGCGTTCAGGCCCCGATAGTCGACGCAGAATCGGAGCTCAGGAGTGGTGCCGGGGGCAGCAGCTTTGGGGACCAGCACGACCGGGCTGGCCCAGGGGCTGTCCGAGGGCTCGATGACCCCGAGCGTGAGCATCTTTGACACTTCTTCTTGGATGCAGGCACGTACCCGATCTGGTACGCGGTACGCCCGATGTCTGATAGGGGGACTGTCCCCAGTGTCCACGTCGTGCAAGCACCAGGGGGTGACCCCGGGGGTGAGGGAAAACAGGGTCGCAAATTGCAGCAGGAGGTCCCGGCAGTCTTGGCGCTGTTCCGGGGTGAGGACATCTGAGAGACGGACCCCGTCTACGGATCCATCTTTCTCACGGGTCTTTAGGAGATCAGGGAGAGGCTCGGAGTCTTCTTCTGCTCCACTGTCCGTAGCCATCAGGAGGCTGAGCTCCGAGCACACAAAATGGGGTTTGAGTCTGTTGGCGTGGAGGACCCGGAGGGGGTTCCGGGGAGATTCCATATCGATGAGATAGGTGACGGGGCTCTTGCGCTCGACCACTTTGAAGGGCCCCGTCCACTTGTCCTGCAAGGCACATGGTTCGGTGGGGGACATCACCCACACTTGTTGCCAGGTTCGAATTCGATGGAGGAGGCATTTTGATCGTACCATTTTTTCATGTCCTCCTGACTGGCCTCCAGGTTCGCTTTCGCCATTTCTCTGAATCGCCTGGTTTGATTGCGTAGGGTCAGGAGGTACTTGAAGACATCTGGGGGGGTCTTTAGGGGGGCCATCTCCCAACCTTCTTTGACTAGGCTGAGGGGCCCTCGCACCGGGTGTCCATACAAGAGTTCGAACGGGCTGAAGCCGCGGGACTTCTGGGGGACTTCTCGATATGCGAAGAGGAGGCACGGCAGTAGCACATCCCACTGGCGACGGAGGGGCTCTTCCAACCCCCCAATCATTCCTTTGATTGTGCGGTTGAACCGCTCGACGAGTCCGTTTCCTTGAGGGTGATAGGGGGTCGTGAATCGGTAGGTGACCCCGCACTGTTGCCAGAGGGACTTCATATATTTTGAAATAAAGTTTGTGCCTCTGTCGCTGACGACTTCTCGGGGAAAGCCCACCCGGGAGAAGATCCCCATTAAGGCCCGGCCGACCACCGGGGCTGTTACAGTTCGCAGGGGAACAGCCTCGGGGTAGCGGGTGGCGTGGTCCACCAGTACCAGGATGAACCGATGTCCTTGTGCTGTACGGGGGTCCAGGGGCCCCACAATGTCTATGCCCACCCTCTCGAACGGGGTGGTGACAACTGGGAAGGGTTGCAGAGGTGCTTTAAGTTTGCGGCCGCTTTTCCCGCTGGCCTGGCACGTGGGGCAGGACCGGCAGTGGTTGAGGACGTCGTTTCTCATCTTGGGCCAGAAGTGGGTCACCAGGCGACTGTAGGTTTTGTCTTGACCCAGGTGTCCAGCCAGGGGGACATCGTGGGCCAAATTTAGCAAGAAGTCTTTAAAACGGAGGGGCACCACCAGCACTCGACTGGCCCCTAACTCCGCAATTCTCTGTTCACTGTATAACAAGTCGTTGTCCCAATAGATCCAATGGGCTCCGGTGGTGTCCCCTGCGCTCTGGGCGAGGGCTTGCTGGCGGAGTCCCTCTAGGGAGGGACAGGTCTTCTGTTCTTGACGGAACTGTTCTTGGGTGGGCCCCCCTTCTTGACACCACTGAGCCAGGCTAGGAAGGTCCTGGGGTTGAGCGAGCCCTTCGGGAGTTTGTTCCGGGGGGTCGGTGTCCTCTACTGGAGCGATCGGGGGAGGGGGTGCTGGCCATTCGGGTTCGTCTGGTCGGGGGATGGTACGGCCGGCCATGGACCGGGTGGTTACACACGCCCAGTCTGGGAGGCCCAACATCCCCAGGTGTTCTCTCCTTTCTACGGCGGCCCACGGGGAACTCTCAAGATCATTTCCCAGGAGACAGTCCACGGGGGCGTCATCTCGGACCGTCACCTTCAACATGCCGGATACTCCTCCCCATTCGAAGGGGACGCAGGCCATCCGACATAGACTCTCCGAATTGTCGGCTGAACGGACGGGGCAGAGAATGTTCGGCAGGATCTGCTCTGGGGTCACCAGGTGACAGCGGACGGCCGTCACACTGGCCCCTGTGTCACGTAGGGCTTCGGCCCTGCGCCCATTAATGTTCACCCACTGACCATATTTTCTGGTGTTGGCGGGTAGGGGAGCCCGCGGGACCATGTCTCTTCCCCCTAGGCACGCTAGAACCATGGCGGCCGGTTCCCACTCTTGTTGTTCTTGTTCGCACTCCTCCTGTTCCTCGGAGATTTGTTCTCCCCCCAGGGCGGCGGCAGCCACCTGGCGGGGTCTCGGAGTCTGGTTCTGTGGACAGTTCGGGTCATTGGCGTAGTGGCCGACTCGCTGGCATCGGTGACATGTGACATTGGCTCAGAACCCCGGGCGCACCGGGGGGTTGCCCCGGTTGGCGGGGGGCGGGGTGCTTGCAGCGGGAGCGGCCGGGACGGTGTCTCTTCCTCGTCCCTGGCCTCCTCCTCCTCGGGGACGGTGCTGACCTTGGTTGTTCCGGTTCTGTTCGTGTGGCCCACTCCGGCCTACTCGAGTGCTCTCCCACCGGTCAGCCTCGGCGGCGAGCTGCCGTGGGTCAGTCAATTTACTGTCGAGGAGGTGCTGCCTGAGCTCGACGAAGCAGTTGTTAGAGAGGTGCTCCCACACCATGAGATTAAAAAGTTGCTCGTAGGTTGTTACATGGCTTCCCTTGATCCAACCCTCGAAGGCTCGGCTGAAATAGTTTACATATTCCACCCACGTTGTACCCGGGATCCGGGTGCAGTCTCGGAACCTCTGGCGGTACATTTCGGGTGTGAGCCCATATCGGGTGAGGAGGGCCGCCTTCATGTGGTCATAGGAGGTCATCAGATGGTCTGGGAGCTGTAACAGGGCATCGCGGCCTTCATTGACGAACCTCCCCCATAGACCGGCTCCCCAGTCACTTCGATCAATCCGGCGGGAGGTCATGGCGATCTCGTAGGCCTTGAACCACTGTTGTATGTCGTCATCTCGGAAATATTCTCGAACGACATCCTTGGGAATGTGTACTTTCTTTTCTGTCGTTCCTGGGGTGCGCGGTTGCTCGGGCACCCCCAGTTCTTTGTTCTGTTTCCGTAGGTTTATTTCTGCTAGATTGCGCTCGTGTTCGTACGCTAATCTTTTTTCTTCACGCTCTCTCTGCCTCTGTTTTTCTTCCCGTTCTTCTCGGAGCCGCAAATGTTCTAGGTTCAGTTTCTGTTCGGCTAATTTGAGCTCACTGTCCATTTTGAGTCGGGCCATTTCTAACTCATGCAGTCTGCTTTTTTCTCTCTCTTGGATCTCTTCCTGCGAGAGACCCGTTCTTCGCTCCTCGGGAGCCGTGGTGTTCCTCTCTGATGCTGCAACGTTTTGGTCCGGGGGTCTGACGGCCCCGGTTTCTGCCCATGACTCAATGGCGTGCTTGAAATCGTCTTTAGTACTCAGACCGGTGGTAGCAATGCCTAGTTCCATGCAGAATTGTTTCAATTCACGATGGCTGTATTCTTCCAATTTCTCCATCTGGAATTTCTCTGTGGATCCGCTCCCTTTGGTTGTCATTGTGTTTTCGTCGTGGGGTGAGCTACTCTCTGTACGATTACGCGTTGATTCGGATCGCGCCGCTGGCCACTAATGTTAGACGGACCGGGAGGGTCGGCCGAGGACAATGGGAGAGGTCTCCAGGGAGAACCCCTCCAGCGATCGTACTGACAAGTAACTTCCCCCCCACAGACGTACACCACACAGAGATAAGGTTTAACGTTCTTTATAAGTGATCTTTAAGTACGGTAGAATGGTACAAGGAGGTCTGGACTCAGGGGTCCCCTCGATTCTAGTCTCTTGGATGGGAAGGGGGTAGCGGGACAGTCTTATTACCAATCTGGTAGATGCGATGATATGATGAATAGCTCACAATCCTCGAGCTCGGTGTTCTAGATGGACGGGCCGCGGCAGCGCCGGTGGGTCCCGAGATGATCGTAGGTAGCGACGGTCCGCGGCGGCGCCAGCAGGTCCCGATGAAGGTGGTAGTTACAACGGTCCGCGGCCGTGCCAGCAGGTCCCGACGAAGATGAAGGATGCAGAGGGTTGCGGCAGCGCCAGCAGGCAGGACGGTAGTTCGCAAGGCAGGACTACGGCAGCGCCAGTAGTCCGTCAAGGATGAGTTCTTCACGGTGTCTCTTGACTCCAGGATACAACTGCCTTCCTGCTCTGGGGCTGCCCCAGTTATAGGTCTGGCGCCCTTTGATGTCCGGACCCTCGCACTTGGAGGTCGGGAGGTCCGGGATGAGGGAGTCCAGACACCCAGCAGGGGGGTGGAGCCAGCGCCCGGGGGAGCTGGGGGGCGATCGGCACCTGGCGGGGGAGAGCCATCGACACTTCTTTCTCCCATTGACCTGCCAAGTGGTCCGTTCACCTCCTGGGTGGATGGTGGTGCCGGGATGTCGGGGCCTGGCCAGGCCCAGGGTTAGGGTCGACCTGAGGCCACGCGGCCTCGTGGTGCAGTGTCCAAGATGGCGGCCGGGCCGGGCGAGGGCCGGTAGTGGTTCGGCCCCATGATACAGAGATGTCCGGGGGCAGGAGTCCCGTATGAGACGGGGTGCGGGGAACTTCTGTGGGTAACACCTGGAGGGCCGGGGCTCGGGCCCTGTCATGCGGGGAGGGAGCAAGCCCTTCCTGTGGCCTGTCCAACAACCCTCAAATCCTCACACTCACACCAGCTCACCCTCACACCCCCTCACCCTCACCCACCCTCACACACCCTTTCATCCTCTCACCCTCACCCTCACACCCCCTCTCACCCACCATCACACCCCTTACCCTCACACCCCCTCACCCTCAACCCCTCACACCCCCACACACCCTCACCCTCACCCTCACACACACACCCACACCCCCTCACTCTCACCCCCCTCACACCCCCTCACCCTCACACACACTCACCCTCACACACCCTCACCCTCCCACACCCTCTCACCCTCACACCCCCTCACCCTCACCCCCTCAAACACCCCTCACAACCCCTCACTCTTACACACCCTCACCCTCACACACACACTCACCCTCACACACACACTCACCCTCACACACCCTCACCCCCTCACCCTCACACACCCTCACCCTCACTCACCCTCACTTACCCTCACACACCCTCTCACCCTCTCACCCTCACACACCCCTCACCCTAACACACCCCTCACCCTCACACACCCTCACCCTCACACACCCTCACCTTCTCACACCCTCACCCTCACCCTCACACACCCACACCCTCACCCCCATCATCCTCACCCCTGGCACCCTCACCCTCCCTCACCCTCACACCCCCTCACCCTCACACCCTCTCACCCTCACCCCCTCACCCTCACACCCCCTCACCCTCACAACCCCACACCCTAACCCACCCTCACTCAACCTCACACCGTCACACCCTTAACCCCCTCACCCTCACAACTCTCTCACCCTCACACACCATCACTCACCATCACCCACCCTCACTCACCCTCACTCACACCCTCACACCCCCAACCTCACACCCTCCCCCCTCAACCTCACAACCCTCTCACCCTCACTCACCCTCACCCCCTCACACACCCACACACCTTCACCCTCACACCCCTCACCCTCACACCCCCTCACACCCCCACACCCTCACACTCCCTCACTCTCACACCCCTCACACACCCTCACCCACCCTCTCACCCTCATACATCCTATCACCCTCACACCCCCTCACCCTCACATCCCCTCACCCTCACATCCACTCACCCTCCCTCACATCCCCTCACCCTCTCTCACACCCTCACCCTCACACCCCCTCACCCTCACCCCCCCCACACCCCCTCACCCTCACACAACCTCACCCTCACACCCCTCACTATCACACACCCTCTCCCCTCACACACCCTCTCACCCTCACACACCCTCTCACCCACACACACCCTCTCACCCCCACACCCTCACCCTCACACACCTTCTCACCCTCACACACCCTCTCACCCTCACACACACTCTCACCCTCGCACCCCCTCACTCTCACATCCCCACCCTCACACCCCATCACCCTCACACCCGCTCACACCATCACCCTCACACTCCCCCTCACACACCCTCTCACCCTCACACACCCTCACATCCACTCACCCTCACACCCCCTCACCCTCACTTACCCTCTCCCTCACACACACCCTGTCACCCTCACCCTCCCTCACCCTCACACCCCCTCACCCTCACACACCCTAAAACCCTCACACATCCTCACACCCTCACCCTCACACCCTCACCCCCTCTCATCCTCACAACCTCACACCCTCACCCTCACAACCCCTCACACCCCTTCACCCTCACACATCTTCACTCCCCCTCACACCCCCTCACCATCACACCCCACACCCCCTCACCCCCTCATCCTCACACCCCCAAACAGCCTCACACCCCCTCACCCTCACACCCCCTTACCCTCACACCCCCTCACCTTCACACATCCTCAGCCTCACTCAGCCTCTCTCCCTCACACACTTTCTCACCCTCACACACCCTCTCACCCTCACACATCCTCACATCCCCTCACCCTCAAATCCTCACACTCACACCAGCTCACCCTCACACCCCCTCACCCTCACCCACCCTCTCACCCTCACACACCCTTTCATCCTCTCACCCTCACCCTCACACCCCCTCTCACACACCATCACACCCCTTACCCTCACACCCCCTCACCCTCAACCCCTCACACCCCCACACACCCTCACCCTCACCCTCACACACACACCCACACACCCACACTCTCACCCCCTGTGAGAAGTTGGCCTGATATGTAGTGTTTCCAATTCTGGAACCACTTGGTATCAGTCCAAACAAACCCCAAAGATGTCTGGTTGTAAGTCAACCTTGTTAGACAAGCTATCCTAGTGGTAGCATGGACTAAGCAGCCTTAAAAAGGCTTAACTTAAGAGGTCGTGTTAAGCGAGCTGTTTTACCACATACAATCCTGTAATCAAATGAAAGGACACCACACAAGTATATATTATAAAAATATATGTATTTATTTCTAAATTACTCCCCAGTACTCTTTATGAGGAAAGGGGCACAAGCGTTAAATCAAAAGCACAGTATAACATACAAAGTTGCACAATTTTGGATGAGGGCCGGGCCACTTAAACCATATACTAAAAAAGTGGTATAAGAGATACCAATCGAACAGTGGTTAGGCCTAGGGCCTAGAGATTCGCTGGGAGCAGTCAGGACTAGCAATGCTGAAGTCGGGAGTAGCCCACAGGAGACGGGTGCAGTACGGAAAGTGCGGCTTGCACCAATGCAATGTCAATGGTGCGTAAAAGTTACACAAAGTGAATTAAAAGATACTTCCGCTGAACCTAGATAGATGAAACTCAAGACACAGACCCTAGAGGTGTGTACCAGTGTGGGAACACCGGCGTTGCAATGTTACCTCACCCACAGGCCGTGGGTGCACAGGGTCGAAGTGGCGTCGGGTTTTGACACGCAGGCTCTTGGTGCTTGAAGCTGTTGCAGCTGCAGGCGATGTGAAGCAGAAGTGTCCGGTACGATCCAAGGGTGGATCGAAGTAGAAAAGTACCTGAAAGCAGAGGGGACAGAGTCTGGGTCACTCAGCAGTGACCAGGGTGGAACCAGGACGGAACCAGGCAATATCGGGCGCAATCAGGTGGTTGTCGATAGGCTTCTCTCCGCTGTCACGTGGGTTCTGGGGCATCTGCGACGTCCAGGAGCAGGTCACGATCTGTCCCACGTAGGCTCTCGCCGTCAGCACCGTCGGCTTCAAGATTGCAGCAAACAGCACTTGGCAAAAGCAATCCACGCGGAACCGGGAGATTGCTTATCACTCGAACCAGGAGGGTCAGAGTGGGGGCTCCTTTTTACAGGAGCTGGTGCAGATCTGGAGCAACCAGAAAAGCAAGTCGTATTCAAAGTTTCGTTGGCACAGGGGCCACAAGCCAGCAGGCAAGTGACCGGGCCAACGCGTCGAGCCAAAACAAGCAGAAGGGCCCCACGCAGCACTCGTCGAGTGTGGAGGGGGTAGCTTTGGTGCAAGTGTAGCTCGGTGTGGGGGCTTCTCAAACCCCGGTGTACAGCTTCGAGGGTCACTCGTGGGCTGCACGGTCAGCGTCTCGTGGCCTTTTCAAGATGGCGTGCCCCACGCTTCCGGTCGCCTCCACTGGTCTCAGCTCTGCAGGGACTGTGGATCGGGCAGGGAGAAGGCAGGCAAGCTTGATCTCGTCGATCTCTGTCGCTCGAGTTCCGGCGGGAACTGCAACAAAGCAAGGGTCGAGGGCTGGATGGTGCCTGTTTGAACAGGGTGGTCACTCCTTGACCACAAGGGAGATTCTTCAGTCTTCTATGTTGAGTAGAATGTCGAAGGGTCCAGAATTCGTTTCTTATGTTTCTTCAGGATGATCTGAGTTGCATTGGCACTGCTCCCACTCTTATTTGAATCTGGTGGGCTGGACATCCTGCTAGGTCCCCTCCTATGGGTGGGACCCAGGAAGGGGGTGGTTACACCCCTTTCCTTTGATCCAGGCCGCGCTGGGACGGGGGCTGGAAGGCCCCAGAACCGGTTTGGCCGGATTATGCAAGGGGCAGCCTTGTGCTCCCCAGGCAGTGTCTGGTTTCTTTGAAACCTCCCTACTACAATCCACTATCTCCTGTCTGGGGTGGTTTGACACCGCCCTGCGACAGGAAACTCTTTGTTCAGGCCACCATATGCTGAGTTTCGGTCAGCAGCAGGAGGCCAGACCCATGTCTGTGGCAGAGGCATCCATTTTGTGGATCTGAGGCTCATTTTAAATCAACCGCGTTTCAGTAAAGTAACATGTCTTATCCCTCTAGAAGGGTGGAATGCTACCCCCGTCGCCAGAACTGGCGAGGGGGTAGTATTCCAATTCGTATGACACCTTACACGACATGTTTTGATAAAGCCAAACCAAAGTTGCTATATAACCGCGAGGATTATAAGGCGCTTAAGAGTATATGGTATCGCATTATCCCGGATCAGCTTAGGGAGTTGTTCCCGACAGCTGCAGACAGGCTCAGCTCATGCCAGAGCTCCATCTCACATAAAACCACGCACTCTGCCTCCAGGATTGATGAGGCCTTCCATAGGAGTGGCTTACAGGCTATATATGTGTCCAGATATAGGTTTAGATATAGGTATACTATATCTAAGCAAGGGGTGATTACACCCACTTGCCCCAGCTAAGTGATCAGCCAGTTGTGTCAATTTAAGAACCAGTCAGGGGTGGCAAAAGCTATGCTTCAGCCCCTGGTAGGCCTTGGTGGCACCTATGCCCTGAGCACCTATAGTGCATGGTACAGGGGCTGACAAGGAGTCCATTTCCAATTGTGGTATGTACCTAGGGTACATGGAATCCATTTTACAGAGAGAGCAGATAGTCTGGGGCCCTGATTAGCAGGGAACCAGGCCAACTAAGTCGAAAACCAGCTAAACACAAAGCAAAAAATCTGGGGTAACCATAGTCAGGCAGCCACCTTCCTACATAACCCCCCCCCCCCAAACGAAAGGAGATAAGGCTATCCTTGGCCAGGTAAGCCTATATTGCCTGAGTGGCCATATAAGGAAGTACCTGCACTGGCATGGGTACCCCCTGTCTCATGGTCCACTAAGCAGTCCCTCACCCTAGGGGTATTAGAGGGTCTCCACCATAGGGAATCACTACCTTGGGTGTGTTTATGCGAAGTTAAAGGCTGGTTTGGATATGGAGTATTGAAGTGAGGCCCCACTAATTTTGGGCTCAACTTCCTCCAATTATCTTCCACCATGTGTGCCTTTCTTTCTTCAACTGAGTTGCACTGAGCTCTCAGGGTCAACCTCTGGCTACCTAAAGCTGGAGGCTGGGTCCCTCTGTGTGGCTTGCTGGAGGGACAGGTCAGGTTTGGGCCCTTTGGGTCCCAGGTTTGGCTGTGCCCAACAGAATCCATCTGTGGGAGGTCCCTAACTGTTTTAAGGGGGCTCCCTCAGGGGTTTTTTAAGTTTTCACCTTACTAGGGCTACTAGTTTTGGTGCCCCTAATCTGTTGATGGGGGTGCTTTATTTGACAGGGGGCCCTCTGGGTCGCACTGTCCTTCTTGTCCTCTGCAGCCCTGGGCTGACTAAGGCAAGGTAGAGAGGGGCAGGTTACCTGCTCCAGACTGGGTCCCTCCTGAGAAGGGTCCACTGCCATCAGAGGCTCTGTCAGGCCAGGCCTAACAACCTCTGGGGCAGTTCCTTCATCAGGAGTAAGATCAGATCCCTGAGGAGGCTGATCCTGTCCTAATGTCTGGTGAGGGGAAGATCTCTCTTCCTCCTCCATGCTCTCAGTTTGGGTGGAGTGATCCATCATTTCAGGCTTCACAACACTCATATCTGTTTGAGTTGGGGCTGTGGCCATCACAGCCCCACCAACCTTTTCAGGAGGAGACTCAGTTTGGGTTTCTGCTGTTATCATAACAGCTTTGCTATTCTGTTTGGGAAGAGCTTCTGTTAAAGATGGGGCAGAGAGTTGCTCAGCCCTACCAACCTTTTCAGGAAGGACATCTTGGATTGGGGCTATAGCCAGTACAGCCCCACTAACCTTTCCATTGGAGTTTACCATTCTAGAATGGATTTCCTGTTCAACCTCAGCCCAGGCTGAGATTTCTAAATCATTACCCAGTAGACAGTCTACAGGCAAGTTTGGTGACACTGCCACTCTCTTTGGGCCAGTGACACCTCCCCAGCTGAGACTTACTACTGCCATGGGATGATTTGTTTGGATACCATCAATGTTTGTTACCTGGTATGTGGCACCTGGTAAAAGTTGCTTAGAGGGGACTATACAGTCAGCCACCATGGTGATGCTAGCCCCTGTGTCTCTAAAGGCTTCAACCTTCAAACCATTGTTGATGGGTTCTTGTCTATATTTGCTCAAGGTATTTGGGCAAACAGAGAAGTTGGCAAACCCCATGCCAGTCTCATAAACAAGATCATTTGGGGATGGGGACCTGGATAGGCCAGGGTCCCCCTGGGCTCCAAAAGTAAACCCACCCAGATTCCTGGGTGTGCTCCCACTTCCTGGGGGATTACTGCTGACAGTAACAGGAGGTGTTGGAGCTGGCTTTGGAGGTATGTTTTCTTTATTGCCATTCTTGGGACAACAGCTGTCTGTTTTGTAATGCCCAACCTGTTTACAGGCATGACAATAAGGCTTTTTCTCAGTTGATGAAGTGTCTTGGGACCCACCCCCATTCTTGGAGTTTTGGGGCCCTGGGGAAGTGTTTTCTTTACTTTTATCCCCACCCTTATCTTGAGGCTTGGTAGACTCCTTCTTCTGGTTATTGTCCTGATTCTTAGGCCTAATCCTGGTTCTGACCCATTTATCTGCCCTCTTTCCCAATTCTTGGGGAGAGGTCAAATCTGAGTCCACCAGGTGCTGGTGTAAGAGCTGGTTCTGACAATTACTTAGGATCTGCTCCCTCATAATCAAATTATACAATCCTGTGAAGTCATGTACTTTGCTGCCATTTAGCCAACCTTCCAGAGCCTTAGTTGCACAATCAATAAAATCAGTCCAGTCCTGAGTCTGTGTCTTCTGGGTGTCTCTGAACTTTAACCTGTACTGTTCAGTGGATAAGCCAAACCCAACTATTAGAACACTCTTCAGGACTTTGTAATTGCTGGCATCCTCATGTCTGACAGTGAGGAGCCTATCTCTCCCTTTCTCTGAAAAGGAGTACCATAAGATTGCTGCCCACTGTTCCTCAGGAACCTGCTGTACCATGCAGGCTCTCTCAAGAGCAGTCGTCCATTTGTGGATGTCATCCCCTTCCTTGTAGGGGGGCACAATCTTTGTCAGGTTTCTACTATCATAGGACCTGGGTTTCTCTTTAGGAATTTTGCTGCCACCAGTGGCATCTAAGCCACTCAATTTCTGCTCCCTTGGCAAGGTAAGTTTAGCTTGAGCCAAGGTAAGCTTAGCTTGAGCCAGGGCTACCTCCTCCCTCTCTATCTGGAGTTGGACAGCCCTCATTCTGGCCCTATGCTCTTTCCTCTGGGAGGGAGTCATCCCTCTCTGAGATTCTCTTGAGGCACTAGAAAGATGAGAGTCCCCTGATTGAGATCTCACTCTCCTGTTACCTGGGAGAATTTGGTTATGAGATCTGGAGTGGTGCTGGCCCTCTCCATTCTCATGTAGGTCTAGGTTGGCCTGGTTAAGCCTGGCAACCTGTACCTGGTTCACCCTCTGATCCTGATCTTCAGGCTCATCTGCATCTGAGCCTTCCTCTTCCTCTTCCTCCTCCTCTTCTTCATCTTCTGGAAGATCCTCATTCTCAGGGGAGTTTATCCCTTCACCTGAATCTAAGGGAGCCTGACTCACCTTATCTAAGTCATCCTTTTCTAGGATAGCTATTAGGGAAGGAATGGTAGGGCCTCTGCCCTTTTTTAGCCCCCTGGCTGTGCACAAAGCACTCAGGTCTTTGTGGCTAAGGTTGTCATATCTGGAAGTTGCCTTGGTAAGGTCAACTGCTACAGGGGCAGACCCTGAGGCTCCACCTGTATCAGACATGACTGCTAGTGAGGTGTAAGTGATGCACTTACCTACACTAAGTGTTTTCCTACTGTACCTTGCTAGTGAGTTGTAGTCAGAGTGTGCTAATCCCTTTCATCTACAACTACTAAGTTCAGTAGAACTTAATATGCTAAGCTTTTGATTTATAGGTACCTAAGGTACTTGATGTGATCTTTCAATTTGATGTAAAGATTGCAATGGTAAAACAAACAGCAAGCTCAAATCCGCACCGCTGCACACCAATGTGAGAAGTTGGCCTGATATGTAGTGTTTCCAATTCTGGAACCACTTGGTATCAGTCCAAACAAACCCCAAAGATGTCTGGTTGTAAGTCAACCTTGTTAGACAAGCTATCCTAGTGGTAGCATGGACTAAGCAGCCTTAAAGGCTTAACTTAAGAGGTCGTGTTAAGCGAGCTGTTTTACCACATACAATCCTGTAATCAAATGAAAGGACACCACACAAGTATATATTATAAAAATATATGTATTTATTTCTAAATTACTCCCCAGTACTCTTTATGAGGAAAGGGGCACAAGCGTTAAATCAAAAGCACAGTATAACATACAAAGTTGCACAATTTTGGATGAGGGCCGGGCCACTTAAACCATATACTAAAAAAGTGGTATAAGAGATACCAATCGAACAGTGGTTAGGCCTAGGGCCTAGAGATTCGCTGGGAGCAGTCAGGACTAGCAATGCTGAAGTCGGGAGTAGCCCACAGGAGACGGGTGCAGCACTGAAAGTGCGGCTTGCACCAATGCAATGTCAATGGTGCGTAAAAGTTACACAAAGTGAATTAAAAGATACTTCCGCTGAACCTAGATAGATGAAACTCAAGACACAGACCCTAGAGGTGTGTACCAGTGTGGGAACACCGGCGTTGCAATGTTACCTCACCCACAGGCCGTGGGTGCACAGGGTCGAAGTGGCGTCGAGTTTTGACACGCAGGCTCTTGGTGCTTGAAGCTGTTGCAGCTGCAGGCGATGTGAAGCAGAAGTGTCCGGTGCGATCCAAGGGTGGATCGAAGTAGAAAAGTACCTGAAAGCAGAGGGGACAGAGTCTGGGTCACTCAGCAGTGACCAGGGTGGAACCAGGACGGAACCAGGCAATGTCGGGCGCAATCAGGTGGTTGTTGATAGGCTTCTCTCCGCTGTCACGTGGGCTCTGGGGCATCTGCGACGTCCAGGAGCAGGTCACGATCTGTCCCACGTAGGCTCTCGCCGTCAGCACCGTCGGCTTCAAGATTGCAGCAAACAGCACTTGGCAAAAGCAATCCATGCGGAACCGGGAGATTGCTTATCACTCGAACCAGGAGGGTCAGAGTGGGGGCTCCTTTTTACAGGAGCTGGTGCAGATCTGGAGCAACCAGAAAAGCAAGTTGTATTCAAAGTTTCGTCGGCACAGGGGCCACAAGCCAGCAGGCAAGTGACCGGGCCAATGCGTCAAGCCAAAACAAGCAGAAGGGCCCCACGCAGCACTCGTCGAGTGTGGAGGGGGTAGCTTTGGTGCAAGTGTAGCTCGGTGTGGGGGCTTCTCAAACCCCGGTGTACAGCTTCGAGGGTCACTCGTGGGCTGCACGGTCAGCGTCTCGTGGCCTTTTCAAGATGGCGTGCCCCACGCTTCCGGTCGCCTCCACTGGTCTCAGCTCTGCAGGGACTGTGGATCGGGCAGGGAGAAGGCAGGCAAGCTTGATCTCGTCAATCTCTGTCGCTCGAGTTCCGGCGGGAACTGCAACAAAGCAAGGGTCGAGGGCTGGATGGTGCCTGTTTGAACAGGGTGGTCACTCCTTGACCACAAGGGAGATTCTTCAGTCTTCTATGTTGAGTAGAATGTCGAAGGGTCCAGAATTCGTTTCTTATGTTTCTTCAGGATGATCTGAGTTGCATTGGCACTGCTCCCACTCTTATTCGAATCTGGTGGGCTGGACATCCTGCTAGGTCCCCTCCTATGGGTGGGACCCAGGAAGGGGGTGGTTACACCCCTTTCCTTTGATCCAGGCCGCGCTGGGACGGGGGCTGGAAGGCCCCAGAACCGGTTTGGCCGGATTATGCAAGGGGCAGCCTTGTGCTCCCCAGGCAGTGTCTGGTTTCTTTGAAACCTCCCTACTACAATCCACTATCTCCTGTCTGGGGTGGTTTGACACCGCCCTGCGACAGGAAACTCTTTGTCCAGGCCACCATATGCTGAGTTTCGGTCAGCAGCAGGAGGCCAGACCCGTGTCTGTGGCAGAGGCATCCATTTTGTGGATCTGAGGCTCATTTTAAATCAACCGCGTTTCAGTAAAGTAACATGTCTTATCCCTCTAGAAGGGTGGAATGCTACCCCCGTCGCCAGAACTGGCGAGGGGGTAGTATTCCAATTCGTATGACACCTTACACAACATGTTTTGATAAAGCCAAACCAAAGTTGCTATATAACCGCGAGGATTATAAGGCGCTTAAGTGTATATGGTATGGCATTATCCCGGATCAGCTTAGGGAGTTGTTCCCGACAGCTGCAGACAGGCTCAGCTCATGCCAGAGCTCCATCTCACATAAAACCACGCACTCTGCCTCCAGGATTGATGAGGCCTTCCATAGGAGTGGCTTACAGGCTATATATGTGTCCAGATATAGGTTTAGATATAGGTATACTATATCTAAGCAAGGGGTGATTTCACCCACTTGCCCCAGCTGAGTGATCAGCCAGTTGTGTCAATTTAAGAACCAGTCAGGGGTGGCAAAAGCTATGCTTCAGCCCCTGGTAGGCCTTGGTGGCACCTATGCCCTGAGCACCTATAGTGCATGGTACAGGGGCTGACAAGGAGTCCATTTCCAATTGTGGTATGTACCTAGGGTACATGGAATCCATTTTACAGAGAGAGCAGATAGTCTGGGGCCCTGATTAGCAGGGAACCAGGCCAACTAAGTCGAAAACCAGCTAAACACAAGGCAAAAAATCTGGGGTAACCATAGTCAGGCAGCCACCTTCCTACACCCCCCTCACACCCCCTCACCCTCACACACACTCACCCTCACACACCCTCACCCTCACACACCCTCCCACCCTCACACCCCCTCACCCTCACCCCCTCAAACACCCCTCACAACCCCTCACTCTTACACACCCTCACCCTCACACACACACTCACCCTCACACACACACTCACCCTCACACACCCTCACCCTCACACCCCCTCACCCTCACACACACCCTCACCCCCCTCACCCTCACACCCTCTCACCCTCACACACCCTCACCCTCACTCACCCTCACTTACCCTCACACACCCTCTCACCCTCTCACCCTCACACACGACTCACCCTAACACACCCCTCACCCTCACACACCCTCACCCTCACACACCCTCACCTTCTCACACCCTCACCCTCACCCTCACACACCCACACCCTCACCCCCATCATCCTCACCCCTGTCACCCTCACCCTCCCTCACCCTCACACCCCCTCACCCTCACACCCTCTCACCCTCACCCCCTCACCCTCACCCCCCTCAACCTCACAACCCCACACCCTCACCCACCCTCACTCAACCTCACACCGTCACACCGTCACACCCTTAACCCCCTCACCCTCACAACTCTCTCACCCTCACACACCATCACTCACCATCACCCACCCTCACTCACCCTCACTCACACCCTCACACCCCCAACCTCACACCCTCCCCCCTCAACCTCACAACCCTCTCACCCTCACTCACCCTCACCCCCTCACACACCCACACACCTTCACCCTCACACCCCCTCACCCTCACACCCCCACACCCTCACACACCCTCACAAGCTCTCACCCCTCACACACTGTCACTCACCCTCACCCCTCACCCTCACAACCCTCTCACTCCCTCACACCCCCACACACCCTCACCCTCACACCCCCTCACTCTCACACTCCCTCACTCTCACACCCCTCACACACCCTCACACACCCTCACCCACCCTCTCACCCTCATACATCCTATCACCCTCACACCCCCTCAGCCTCACATCCCCTGACCCTCACATCCCCTCACCCTCCCTCACACCCTCACCCTCACACCCCCTCACCCTCACCCCCCCACACCCCCTCACCCTCACACAACCTCACCCTCACACCCCTCACTATCAAACACCCTCTCCCCTCACACACCCTCTCACCCTCACACACCCTCTCACCCGCACACACCCTCTCACCCCCACACCCTCACCCTCACACACCTTCTCACCCTCACACACCCTCTCACCCTCACACACCCTCTCACCCT
Organism: Lissotriton vulgaris; assembly: GCF_964263255.1. Classification (NCBI taxonomy): domain Eukaryota; kingdom Metazoa; phylum Chordata; class Amphibia; order Caudata; family Salamandridae; genus Lissotriton; species Lissotriton vulgaris. The sequence continues at coordinate 27,016 of NW_028253182.1, forward strand.
CACACACACTCTCACCCTCGCACCCCTCACTCTCACATCCCCACCCTCACACCCCATCACCCTCACACCCGCTCACACCATCACCCTCACACTCCCCCTCACACACCCTCTCACCCTCACACACCCTCACATCCACTCACCCTCACACCCCCTCACCCTCACTTACCCTCTCCCTCACACACACCCTGTCACCCTCACCCTCCCTCACCCTCACACCCCCTCACCCTCACACGCCCTAAAACCCTCACACATCCTCACACCGTCACCCCCTCTCATCCTCACACCCTCACCCTCACAACCCCTCACACCCCTTCACCCTCACACATCTTCACTCCCCCTCACACCCCCTCACCCTCACACCCCCACACCCCCTCACCCCCTCATCCTCACACCCCCAAACAGCCTCACACCCCCTCACCCTCACACCCCCTTACCCTCACACCCCCTCACCTTCACACATCCTCAGCCTCACTCAGCCTCTCTCCCTCACACACTTTCTCACCCTCACACAGCCTCTCACCCTCACACATCCTCACATCCCCTCACCCTCAAATCCTCACACTCACACCAGCTCACCCTCACACCCCCTCCCCCTCACCCACCCTCTCACCCTCACACACCCTTTCATCCTCTCACCCTCACCCTCACACCCCCTCTCACCCACCATCACACCCCTTACCCTCACACCCCCTCACCCTCAACCCCTCACACCCCCACACACCCTCACCCTCACCCTCACACACACACCCACACCCCCTCACTCTCACCCCCCCTCACACCCCCTCACCCTCACACACACTCACCCTCACACACCCTCACCCTCACACACCCTCTCACCCTCACACCCCCTCACCCTCACCCCCTCAAACACCCCTCACAACCCCTCACTCTTACACACCCTCACCCTCACACACACACTCACCCTCACACACACACTGACCCTCACACACCCTCACCCTCACACCCCCTCACCCTCACACCCCCCCCCACCCCCCTCACCCTCACCCTCACTCACCCTCACTTACCCTCACACACCCTCTCACCCTCTCACCCTCACACACCCCTCACCCTAACACACCCCTCACCCTCACACACCCTCACCCTCACACACCCTCACCTTCTCACACCCTCACCCTCACCCTCACACACCCACACCCTCACCCCCATCATCCTCACCCCTGTCACCCTCACCCTCCCTCACCCTCACACCCCCTCACCCTCACACTCTCTCACCCTCCACCCCTCACCCTCACACCCCCTCACCCTCACAACCCCACACCCTCACCCACCCTCACTCAACCTCACACCGTCACACCGTCACACACTTAACCCCCTCACCCTCACAACTCTCTCACCCTCACACACCATCACTCACCATCACCCACCCTCACTCACCCTCACTCACACCCTCACACCCCCAACCTCGCACCCTCCCCCCTCAACCTCACAACCCTCTCACCCTCACTCACCCTCACCCCCTCACACACCCACACACCTTCACCCTCACACCCCCTCACCCTCACACCCCCTCACATCCCCACCCTCACACCCCATCACCCTCACACCCGCTCACACCATCACCCTCACACTCCCCCTCACACACCCTCTCACCCTCACACACCCTCACATCCACTCACCCTCACACCCCCTCACCCTCACTTACCCTCTCCCTCACACACACCCTGTCACCCTCACCCTCCCTCACCCTCACACCCCCTCACCCTCACACACCCTAAAACCCTCACACATCCTCACACCCTCACCCTCACACCGTCACCCCCTCTCATCCTCACAACCTCACACCCTCACCCTCACAACCCCTCACACCCCTTCACCCTCACACATCTTCACTCCCCCTCACACCCCCTCACCCTCACACCCCCACACCCCCTCACCCCCTCATCCTCACACCCCCAAACAGCCTCACACCCCCTCACCCTCACACCCCCTTACCCTCACACCCCTCACCTTCACACATCCTCAGCCTCACTCAGCCTCTCTCCCTCACACACTTTCTCACCCTCACACACCCTCTCACCCTCACACATCCTCACATCCCCTCACCCTCAAATCCTCACACTCACACCAGCTCACCCTCACACCCCCTCACCCTCACCCACCCTCTCACCCTCACACACCCTTTCATCCTCTCACCCTCACCCTCACACCCCCTCTCACCCACCATCACACCCTTTAACCTCACACCCCCTCACCCTCAACCCCTCACACCCCCACACACCCTCACCCTCACCCTCACACACACACCCACACCCCCTCACTCTCACCCCCCCTCACACCCCCTCACCCTCACACACACTCACCCTCACACACCCTCACCCTCACACACCCTCTCACCCTCACACCCCCTCACCCTCACCCCCTCAAACACCCCTCACAACCCCTCACTCTTACACACCCTCACCCTCACACACACACTCACCCTCACACACTCACCCTCACACACCCTCACCCTCACACCCCCTCACCCTCACACCCCCCCTCACCCCCCTCTCCCTCACACCCTCTCACCCTCACCCTCACTCACCCTCACTTACCCTCACACACCCTCTCACCCTCTCACCCTCACACACCCCTCACCCTAACACACCCCTCACCCTCACACACCCTCACCCTCACACACCCTCACCTTCTCACACCCTCACCCTCACCCTCACACACCCACACCCTCACCTCCATCATCCTCACCCCTGTCACCCTCACCCTCCCTCAGCCTCACACCCCCTCACCCTCACACTCTCTCACCCTCCACCCCTCACCCTCACACTCAACCTCACACCGTCACACCGTCACACACTTAACCCCCTCACCCTCACAACTCTCTCACCCTCACACACCATCACTCAGCATCACCCACCCTCACTCATCCTCACTCACACCCTCACACCCCCAACCGCGCACCCTCCCCCCTCAACCTCACAACCCTCTCACCCTCACTCACCCTCACCCCCTCACACACCCACACACCTTCACCCTCACACCCCCTCACCCTCACACCCCCACACCCTCACACACCCTCACAAGCTCTCACCCCTCACACACTGTCACTCACCCTCACAACCCTCTCACTCCCTCACACCCCCACACACCCTCACCCTCACACCCCCTCACTCTCACACTCCCTCACTCTCACACCCCTACACACACCCTCACACACCCTCACCCACCCTCTCACCCTCATACATCCTATCACCCTCAAACCCCCTCACCCTCACATCCCCTCACCCTCACATCCCCTCACCCTCCCTCACACCCTCACCCTCACACCCCCTCACCCTCACCCCCCACACCCCCTCACCCTCACACAACCTCACCCTCACACCCCTCACTATCACACACCCTCTCCCCTCACACACCCTCTCACCCTCACACACCCTCTCACCTCCACACACCCTCTCACCCCCACACCCTCACCCTCACACACCTTCTCACCCTCACACACCCTCTCACCCTCACACACCCTCTCACCCTCACACACACTCTCACCCTCGCACCCCCTCACTCTCACATCCCCACCCTCACACCCCATCACCCTCACACCCGCTCACACCATCACCCTCACACTCCCCCTCACACACCCTCTCACCCTCACACACCCTCACATCCACTCACCCTCACACCCCCTCACCCTCACTTACCCTCTCCCTCACACACACTGTCACCCTTACCCTCCCTAACCCTCACACCCCCTCACCCTCACACACCCTAAAACCCTCACACATCCTCACACCCTCACCCTCACACCGTCACCCCCTCTCATCCTCACAACCTCACACCCTCACCCTCACAACCCCTCACACCCCTTCACCCTCACACATCTTCACTCCCCCTCACACCCCCTCACACCCCCACACCCTCACACACACTCACAAGCTCTCACCCCTCACACACTGTCACTCACCCTCACCCCTCACCCTCACAACCCTCTCACTCCCTCACACCCCCACACCCCCTCACCCTCACACCCCCTCACTCTCACACTCCCTCACTCTCACACCCCTCACACACCCTCACACACCCTCACCCACCCTCTCACCCTCATACATCCTTTCACCCTCACACCCCCTCACCCTCACATCCCCTGACCCTCACATCCCCTCACCCTCCCTCACACCCTCACCCTCACACCCCCTCACCCCCCACACCCCCTCACCCTCACACAACCTCACCCTCACACCCCTCACTATCATACACCCTCTCCCCTCACACACCCTCTCACCCTCACACACCCTCTCACCCGCACACACCCTCTCACCCCCACACCCTCACCCTCACACACCTTCTCACCCTCACACACCCTCTCACCCTCACACACCCTCTCACCCTCACACACACTCTCACCCTCGCACCCCTCACTCTCACATCCCCACCCTCACACCCCATCACCCTCACACCCGCTCACACCATCACCCTCTCACTCCCCCTCACACACCCTCTCACCCTCACACACCCTCACATCCACTCACCCTCACACCCCCTCACCCTCACTTACCCTCTCCCTCACACACACCCTGTCACCCTCACCCTCCCTCACCCTCACACCCCCTCACCCTCACACACCCTAAAACCCTCACACATCCTCACACCGTCACCCCCTCTCATCCTCACACCCTCACCCTCACAACCCCTCACACCCCTTCACCCTCACACATCTTCACTCCCCCTCACACCCCCTCACCCTCACACCCCCACACCCCCTCACCCCCTCATCCTCACACCCCCAAACAGCCTCACACCCCCTCACCCTCACACCCCCTTACCCTCACACCCCCTCACCTTCACACATCCTCAGCCTCACTCAGCCTCTCTCCCTCACACACTTTCTCACCCTCACACAGCCTCTCACCCTCACACATCCTCACATCCCCTCACCCTCAAATCCTCACACTCACACCAGCTCACCCTCACACCCCCTCCCCCTCACCCACCCTCTCACCCTCACACACCCTTTCATCCTCTCACCCTCACCCTCACACCCCCTCTCACCCACCATCACACCCCTTACCCTCACACCCCCTCACCCTCAACCCCTCACACCCCCACACACCCTCACCCTCACCCTCACACACACACCCACACCCCCTCACTCTCACCCCCCTCACACCCCCTCACCCTCACACACACTCACCCTCACACACCCTCACCCTCACACACCCTCTCACCCTCACACCCCCTCACCCTCACCCCCTCAAACACCCCTCACAACCCCTCACTCTTACACACCCTCACCCTCACACACACACTCACCCTCACACACACACTGACCCTCACACACCCTCACCCTCACACCCCCTCACCCTCACACACCCCCCACCCCCCTCACCCTCACACCCTCTCACCCTCACACACCCTCACCCTCACTCACCCTCACTTACCCTCACACACCCTCTCACCCTCTCACCCTCACACACCCCTCACCCTAACACACCCCTCACCCTCACACACCCTCACCCTCACACACCCTCACCTTCTCACACCCTCACCCTCACACACCCACACCCTCACCCCCATCATCCTCACCCCTGTCACCCTCACCCTCCCTCACCCTCACACCCCCTCACCCTCACACTCTCTCACCCTCCACCCCTCACCCTCACACCCCCTCACCCTCACAACCCCACACCCTCACCCACCCTCACTCAACCTCACACCGTCACACCGTCACACACTTAACCCCCTCACCCTCACAACTCTCTCACCCTCACACACCATCACTCACCATCACCCACCCTCACTCACCCTCACTCACACCCTCACACCCCCAACCTCGCACCCTCCCCCCTCAACCTCACAACCCTCTCACCCTCACTCACCCTCACCCCCTCACACACCCACACACCTTCACCCTCACACCCCCCTCACCCCTCACACCCCCTCACATCCCCACCCTCACACCCCATCACCCTCACACCCGCCTCACACCATCACCCTCACACTCCCCCTCACACACCCTCTCACCCTCACACACCCTCACATCCACTCACCCTCACACCCCCTCACCCTCACTTACCCTCTCCCTCACACACACCCTGTCACCCTCACCCTCCTCACCCTCACACCCCCTCACCCTCACACACCCTAAAACCCTCACACATCCTCACACCCTCACCCTCACACCGTCACCCCCTCTCATCCTCACAACCTCACACCCTCACCCTCACAACCCCTCACACCCCTTCACCCTCACACATCTTCACTCCCCCTCACACCCCCTCACCCTCACACCCCCACACCCCCTCACCCCCTCATCCTCACACCCCCAAACAGCCTCACACCCCCTCACCCTCACACCCCCTTACCCTCACACCCCCTCACCTTCACACATCCTCAGCCTCACTCAGCCTCTCTCCCTCACACACTTTCTCACCCTCACACACCCTCTCACCCTCACACATCCTCACATCCCCTCACCCTCAAATCCTCACACTCACACCAGCTCACCCTCACACCCCCTCACCCTCACCCACCCTCTCACCCTCACACACCCTTTCATCCTCTCACCCTCACCCTCACACCCCCTCTCACCCACCATCACACCCTTTAACCTCACACCCCCTCACCCTCAACCCCTCACACCCCCACACACCCTCACCCTCACCCTCACACACACACCCACACCCCCTCACTCTCACCCCCCCTCACACCCCCTCACCCTCAAACACACTCACCCTCACACACCCTCACCCTCACACACCCTCTCACCCTCACACCCCCTCACCCTCACCCCCTCAAACACCCCTCACAACCCCTCACTCTTACACACCCTCACCCTCACACACACACACTCACCCTCACACACTCACCCTCACACACCCTCACCCTCACACCCCCTCACCCTCACACACCCCCTCACCCCCCTCTCCCTCACACCCTCTCACCCTCACACACCCTCACCCTCACTCACCCTCACTTACCCTCACACACCCTCTCACCCTCTCACCCTCACACACCCCTCACCCTAACACACCCCTCACCCTCACACACCCTCACCCTCACACACCCTCACCTTCTCACACCCTCACCCTCACCCTCACACACCCACACCCTCACCTCCATCATCCTCACCCCTGTCACCCTCACCCTCCCTCAGCCTCACACCCCCTCACCCTCACACTCTCTCACCCTCCACCCCTCACCCTCACACCCCCTCACCCTCACAACCCCACACCCTCACCCACCCTCACTCAACCTCACACTGTCACACCGTCACACACTTAACCCCCTCACCCTCACAACTCTCTCACCCTCACACACCATCACTCAGCATCACCCACCCTCACTCATCCTCACTCACACCCTCACACCCCCAACCGCGCACCCTCCCCCCTCAACCTCACAACCCTCTCACCCTCACTCACCCTCACCCCCTCACACACCCACACACCTTCACCCTCACACCCCCTCACCCTCACACCCCCACACCCTCACACACCCTCACAAGCTCTCACCCCTCACACACTGTCACTCACCCTCACAACCCTCTCACTCCCTCACACCCCCACACACCCTCACCCTCACACCCCCTCACTCTCACACTCCCTCACTCTCACACCCCTACACACACCCTCACACACCCTCACCCACCCTCTCACCCTCATACATCCTATCACCCTCACACCCCCTCACCCTCACCCTCCCTCACACCCTCACCCTCACACCCCCTCACCCTCACCCCCCACACCCCCTCACCCTCACACAACCTCACCCTCACACCCCTCACTATCACACACCCTCTCCCTTCACACACCCTCTCACCCTCACACACCCTCTCACCTGCACACACCCTCTCACCCCCACACCCTCACCCTCACACACCTTCTCACCCTCACACACCCTCTCACCCTCACACACCCTCTCACCCTCACACACACTCTCACCCTCGCACCCCCTCACTCTCACATCCCCACCCTCACACCCCATCACCCTCACACCCGCTCACACCATCACCCTCACACTCCCCCTCACACACCCTCTCACCCTCACACACCCTCACATCCACTTACCCTCCCACCCCCTCACCCTCACTTACCCTCTCCCTCACACACACCCTGTCACCCTTACCCTCCCTAACCCTCACACCCCCTCACCCTCACACACCCTAAAACCCTCACACATCCTCACACCCTCACCCTCACACCGTCACCCCCTCTCATCCTCACAACCTCACACCCTCACCCTCACAACCCCTCACACCCCTTCACCCTCACACATCTTCACTCCCCCTCACACCCCCTCACCCTCACACCCCCACACCCCCTCACCCCCTCATCCTCACACCCCCAAACAGCCTCACACCCCCTCACCCTCACACCCCCTTACCCTCACACCCCCTCACCTTCACATATCCTCAGCCTCACTCAGCCTCTCTCCCTCACACACTTTCTCACCCTCACACACCCTCTCACCCTCACACATCCTCACATCCCCTCACCCTCAAATCCTCACACTCACACCAGCTCACCCTCACACCCCCTCACCCTCACCTGCCCTCTCACCCTCACACACCCTTTCATCCTCTCACCCTCACCCTCACACCCCCTCTCACCCACCATCACACCCCTTACCCTCACACCCCCTCACCCTCAACCCCTCACACCCCCACACACCCTCACCCTCACCCTCACACACACACCCACACCCCCTCACTCTCACCCCCCTCACACCCCCTCACCCTCACACACACTCACCCTCACACACCCTCACCCTGACACACCCTCTCACCCTCACACCCCCTCACCCTCACCCCCTCAAAAAACCCTCACAACCCCTCACTCTTACACACCCTCACCCTCACACACACACTCACCCTCACACACACACTCACCCTCACACACCCTCACCCTCACACCCCCTCACCCTCCCACACCCCCTCACCCCCCTCACCCTCTCACCCTCACAAACCCTCACCCTCACTCACCCTCACTCACCCTCACTTACCCTCACACACCCTCTCACCCTCACACACCCCTCACCTTAACACACCCCTCACACACCCTCACCCTCACACACCCTCACCTTCTCACACCCTCACCCTCACCCTCACACACCCACACCCTCACCCCCATCATCCTCACCTCTGTCACCCTCACCCTCCCTCACCCTCACACCCCCTCACCCTCACACCCTCTCACCCTCACCCCCTCACCCTCACACCCCCTCACCCTCACAACCCCACACCCTCACCCACCCTCACTCAACCTCACACCGTCACACCATCACACCCTTAACCCCCTCACCCTCACAACTCTCTCACCCTCACACACCATCACTCACCATCACCCACCCTCACTCACCCTCACTCACACCCTCACACCCCCAACCTCACACCCTCCGCCCTCAACCTCACAACCCTCTCACCCTCACTCACCCTCACCCCCTCACACACCCACACACCTTCACCCTCACACCCCCTCACCCTCACACCCCCTCACACCCCCACACCCTCACACACACTCAAAAGCTCTCACCCCTCACACACTGTCACTCACCCTCACCCCTCACCCTCACAACCCTCTCACTCCCTCACACCCCCACACCCCCTCACCCTCACACCCCCTCACTCTCACACTCCCTCACTCTCACACCCCTCACACACCCTCACACACCCTCACCCACCCTCTCACCCTCATACATCCTTTCACCCTCACACCCCCTCACCCTCACATCCCCTGACCCTCACATCCCCTCACCCTCCCTCACACCCTCACCCTCACACCCCCTCACCCCCCACACCCCCTCACCCTCACACAACCTCACCCTCACACCCCTCACTATCATACACCCTCTCCCCTCACACACCCTCTCACCCTCACACACCCTCTCACCCGCACACACCCTCTCACCCCCACACCCTCACCCTCACACACCTTCTCACCCTCACACACCCTCTCACCCTCACACACCCTCTCACCCTCACACACACTCTCACCCTTGCACCCCCTCACTCTCACATCCCCACCCTCACACCCCATCACCCTCACACCCGCTCACACCCTCACCCTCACCCTCACACACACACCCACACCCCCTCACTCTCACCCCCCTCACACCCCCTCACCCTCACACACACTCACCCTCACCCTCACACACCCTCTCACCCTCACACCCCCTCACCCTCACCCCCTCAAACACCCCTCACAACCCCTCACTCTTACACACCCTCACCCTCACACACACACTCACCCTCACACTCACCCTCACACACCCTCACCCTCACACCCCCTCACCCTCACACACCCCCTCACCCCCCTCACCCGCACACCCTCTCACCCTCACACACCCTCACCCTCACTCACCCTCACTTACCCTCACACACCCTCTCACCCTCACACACCCCTCACACTAACACACCCCTCACCCTCACACACCCTCACCCTCACACACCCTCACCTTCTCACACCCTCACCCTCACCCTCACACCGTCACACTGTCACACCCTTAACCCCCTCACCCTCACAACTCTCTCACCCTCACACACCATCACTCACCATCACCCACCCTCACTCACCCTCACTCACACCCTCACTCCCCCAACCTCACACCCTCCCCCCTCAACCTCACAACCCTCTCACCCTCACTCACCCTCACCCCCTCACACACCCACACACCTTCACCCTCACACCCCCTCACCCTCACACCCCCTCACACCCCCACACCCTCACACACCCTCACAAGCTCTCACCCCTCACACACTGTCACTCACCCTCACCCCTCACCCTCACAACCCTCTCACTCCCTCACACCCCCACACACCCTCACCCTCACACCCCCTCACTCTCACACTCCCTCACTCTCACACCCCTCACACACCCTCACACACCCTCACCCACCCTCTCACCCTCATACATCCTATCACCCTCACACCCCCTCACCCTCACATCCCCTCACCCTCCCTCACACCCTCACCCTCACACCCCCTCACCCTCACCCCCCACACCCCCTCACCCTCACACAACCTCACCCTCACACCCCTCACTATCACACACCCTCTCCCCTCACACACCCTCTCACCCTCACACACCCTCTCACCCGCACACACCCTCTCACCCCCACACCCTCACCCTCACACACCTTCTCACCCTCACACACCCTCTCACCCTCACACACCCTCTCACCCTCACACACACTCTCACCCTCGCACCCCCTCACTCTCACATCCCCACCCTCACACCCCATCACCCTCACACCCGCTCACACCATCACCCTCACACTCCCCCTCACACACCCTCTCACCCTCACACACCCTCACATCCACTCACCCTCACACCCCCTCACCCTCACTTACCCTCTCCCTCACACACACCCTGTCACCCTCACCCTCCCTCACCCTCACACCCCCTCACCCTCACACACCCTAAAACCCTCACACATCCTCACACCCTCACCCTCACACCGTCACCCCCTCTTATCCTCACAACCTCACACCCTCACCCTCACAACTCCTCACACCCCTTCACCCTCACACATCTTCACTCCCCCTCACACCCCCTCACCCTCACACCCCCACACCCCCTCACCCCCTCATCCTCACACCCCCAAACAGCCTCACACCCCCTCACCCTCACACCCCCTTACCCTCACACCCCCTCACCTTCACACATCCTCAGCCTCACTCAGCCTCTCTCCCTCACACACTTTCTCACCCTCACACACCCTCTCACCCTCACACATCCTCACATCCCCTCACCCTCAAATCCTCACACTCACACCAGCTCACCCTCACACCCCCTCACCCTCACCCGCCCTCTCACCCTCACACACCCTTTCATCCTCTCACCCTCACCCTCACACCCCCTCTCACCCACCATCACACCCCTTACCCTCACACCCCCTCACCCTCAACCCCTCACACCCCCACACACCCTCACCCTCACCCTCACACACACACCCACACCCCCTCACTCTCACCCCCCCTCACACCCCCTCACCCTCACACACACTCACCCTCACACACCCTCACCCTCACACACCCTCTCACCCTCACACCCCCTCACCCTCACCCCCTCAAACACCCCTCACAACCCCTCACTCTTACACACCCTCACCCTCACACACACACTCACCCTCACACACACACTCACCCTCACACACCCCCTCACCCCCCTCACCCTCACACCCTCTCACCCTCACAAACCCTCACCCTCACTCACCCTCACTTACCCTCACACACCCTCTCACCCTCTCACCCTCACACACCCCTCACCTTAACACACCCCTCACACACCCTCACCCTCACACACCCTCACCTTCTCACACCCTCACCCTCACCCTCACACACCCACACCCTCACCCCCATCATCCTCACCCCTGTCACCCTCACCCTCCCTCACCCTCACACCCCCTCACCCTCACACCCTCTCACCCTCACCCCCTCACCCTCACACCCCCTCACCCTCACAACTCTCTCACCCTCACACACCATCACTCACCATCACCCACCCTCACTCACCCTCACTCACACCCTCACACCCCCAACCTCACACCCTCCCCCCTCAACCTCACAACCCTCTCACCCTCACTCACCCTCACCCCCTCACACACCCACACACCTTCACCCTCACACCCCCTCACACCCCCTCACACCCCCACACCCTCACACACCCTCACAAGCTCTCACCCCTCACACACTGTCACTCACCCTCACCCCTCACCCTCACAACCCTCTCACTCCCTCACACCCCCACACACCCTCACCCTCACACCCCCTCACTCTCACACTCCCTCACTCTCACACCCCTCACACACCCTCACCCACCCTCACCCACCCTCTCACCCTCATACATCATATCACCCTCACATCCCCTCACCCTCACATCCCCTGACCCTCACATCCCCTCACCCTCCCTCACACCCTCACCCTCACACCCCCTCACCCTCACCCCCCCCACACCCCCTCACCCTCACACAACCTCACCCTCACACCCCTCACTATCACACACCCTCTCCCCTCACACACCCTCTCACCCTCACACACCCTCTCACCCGCACACACCCTCTCACCCCCACACCCTCACCCTCACACACCTTCTCACCCTCACACACCCTCTCACCCTCACACACACTCTCACCCTCGCACCCCCTCACTCTCACATCCCCACCCTCACACCCCATCACCCTCACACCCGCTCACACCATCACCCTCACACTCCCCCTCACACACCCTCTCACCCTCACACACCCTCACATCCACTCACCCTCACACCCCCTCACCCTCACTTACCCTCTCCCTCACACACACCCTGTCACCCTCACCCCCCTTACCCTCACACCCCCTCACCTTCACACATCCTCAGCCTTGCACACCCACTCCCCCTCACACCCCCTCACCCTCACCCTCACCCCTCACTCCCCCTCACACCCCTCAACCTCAAACCCCCACACACCCTCACATCCCCTCACCCTCACACCCCTCACCCTCACACCCCCAAACACCCTCACACCCCCTCACCCTCATACCCTCTCCCCCTCAAAACTCCTCACCCTCGCACACCCTCACCCACCCTCACCCTCACATACCCTCACCCTCACACCCCCTTACCCTCACACCCCCTCATCCTCACACCCCCTCACACACCCTCACCCTCACACACCCTCATACACCCTCACTCACCCTCCCCCTCTAACCCTCACACACCCTCACTCACCCTCACACACCCTCCCACCCCCTCACCCTCACACCCCCTCACACAGCCTCACCCCCTCACCCTCACACACCCTCACACTCCCTCACCCTTACACCCCCTCACACCCCCTCACACACCCTCACTCACCCTCACACCCCCTCACCCTCACACCCTCACAGCAGAACAAAGCATAGCGTAGCAAAACATAGCATAGCATAGCAAAACATAGCAAAGCATAACAAAACACAGCATAGCATAGCATAACAAATCAAAGCATAGTATAGCAAAACATAGTATAGTATAACAAAACAAAACAAAGGATAGAAAAACAAAACATAGCATGCCATACAGCGGATTGGTGTCAGTACAACGCGATGTATTACAACGCGTTCCGTTACAACGCGATTTTTACATCGCAAATACCATTACAATGCATGCCATTACAACGCATGGCATTACATAGCAGATACTTTTACAACGCATGGCATTACATCGTAAGTATAGGTAAATATATCTTTTTTAAAAAAAAGGAATAAAGTTAAATAAATTAATTTAAAATAATAAAAATAATATAACATTTTTAAAACAGTAATTAATTTAATTATAGTAATTTAATTAATATTAAAATTGATATTAATTTAATATATTTAAAAAAATATAATTAATGAAATATAAAAAATTTATAAATAGTAAATAATATAATGTAATTAATTACAATAAAGATAATTATAATTTAATTAAATTATAAATAATACATAAAATAATTATATTTAATATAATTAAAAGAATCTAATCAATTAAACATTTTTAAATAATATAATTTAATTATAATCGTTTATTAATACAATTAAATTAATAATTGTAAATATAGTTATAAAAGTAATTAAAGTAAATAAAATTAATTTAATTAATTTAATTTATATAAAGTCGTAATACCCCTGTACCCCCAAAAACAAACCCAGCCCTAAAATCTAAAAACACCCCTGTACCCCAAAACCCAAACCCTGCCCTAAAACCTAAAAACACCCCTGTACCCCAAAACCCAAACCCTGCCCTAAAACCTAAAAACACCCCTGTACCCCAAAACCCAAACCCTGCCCTAAAACCTAAAAACACCCCTGTACCCCAAAACCCAAACCCTGCCCTAAAACCTAAAAACACCCTTGTACCCCAAAACCCAAACCCTGCCCTAAAACCTAAAAACACCCCTGTACCCCAAAACCCAAACACTGCCCTAAAACCTAAAAACACCCCTGTACCCCAAAACCCAAACACTGCCCTAAAACCTAAAAACACCCCTGTACCCCAAAACCCAAACACTGCCCTAAAACCAAAAAACACCCCTGTACCCCAAAACCCAAACACTGCCCTAAAACCTAAAAACACCCCTGTACCCCAAAACCCAAACACTGCCCTAAAACCTAAAAACACCCCTGTACCCCAAAACCCAAACACTGCCCTAAAACCTAAAAACACCCCTGTACCCCAAAACCCAAACACTGCCCTAAAACCTAAAAACACCCCTGTACCCCAAAACCCAAACCCTGCCCTAAAACCTAAAAACACCCCTGTACCCCAAAACCCAAACACTGCCCTAAAACCTAAAAACACCCTTGTACCCCAAAACCCAAACCCTGCCCTAAAACCTAAAAACACCCCTGTACCCCAAAACCCAAACACTGCCCTAAAACCTAAAAACACCCCTGTACCCCAAAACCCAAACACTGCCCTAAAACCTAAAAACACCCCTGTACCCCAAAACCCAAACACTGCCCTAAAACCTAAAAACACCCCTGTACCCCAAAACCCAAACACTGCCCTAAAACCTAAAAACACCCCTGTACCCCAAAACCCAAACACTGCCCTAAAACCTAAAAACACCCCTGTACCCCAAAACCCAAACACTGCCCTAAAACCTAAAAACACCCCTGTACCCCAAAACCCAAACCCTGCCCTAAAACCTAAAAACACCCCTGTACCCCAAAACCCAAACCCTGCCCTAAAACCTAAAAACACCCCTGTACCCCAAAACCCAAACACTGCCCTAAAACCTAAAAACACCCCTGTACCCCAAAACCCAAACACTGCCCTAAAACCTAAAAACACCCCTGTACCCCAAAACCCAAACACTGCCCTAAAACCTAAAAACACCCCTGTACCCCAAAACCCAAACACTGCCCTAAAACCTAAAAACACCCCTGTACCCCAAAACCCAAACACTGCCCTAAAACCAAAAAATACCCAAACACCCCAAAACATATACATCAGTACCCCAAAACATATACTCCTATACTCATACTTATTTTAAAAAATACTTACATTAATATATTTAATTTATAATATTTAAAAACGAAATAAATATTTTTTTATAATTAATAATAATTAAATCAATTATGAAATATTAAATAAAAAAAATAAAAAAATTAAATACTTACCAATACTTACGATGTAATGGTATGCGTTGTAAAAGCATCTGCTATGTAATGCCATGCGTTGTAATGGCATGCATTGTAATGGTATTTGCGATGTAATAGCTGCGTTGTAACAGCATTACGTTGTAAAAGATGCGTTGTAGCAGTAACACACCCATACAGCATCACTCCGCACCACCACAGCATCACTCAGGAGCACCACATCACTATGCGCTACCACAGCATCACTGAAAGCTACAGCATCACTCGGTCGCCATTACAACATCACTCAGCGCCACCACAGCATCAATCTGTGCAACCCTTCAACAACACCTGGTTCAAATATGTTCTCTCAATGTTTCAAGCTTTATTACAAATGTAACAAAAAGATGTTAATATTTCACTTCTGTTCTTGGATTTTCATCACAATAAAATACACTGAACATAATCTTCACAAAAGTTATTTACAAAACTTTAAGCTATTGCCATTATAAATTACAATAACTTTCATTTAAGTATTCATTATTTAAAAAAAAATAAAAGCCATTGTTAATTGTAATATCAATACGTGTAAGTCACGTAAATACAAATGCTATAGGTGTCACATTTGCGAAAGTTATAACTATTGGCATTGTAAATGACAAAGCTATTAATTTCGCTATTTTCAAAAACAAAACATAAATAAAACAATTGTCATTTACAATAACAATAGCTCAAACTTTCATAATGCGAGACCTATTTCATTGCAAATGCTTGTTCTCTCTGGTCAGACACTAGCTCCTAGTCATAACATGAGAGTGCAGCACACATGTCTTGTCATATAACTGAGTACAAGAGAGTGGGAAAACACATGGAGCCAGAGTTCTGAGACAAGACCATTGTGGCAGTTGAGATTTAAAACATCCATCTGTGTATGATAAGGTACGGGGCCCGCTACTAATCCCAGAGATCTTTTGATATATAATAATGTACCTCCAGTAGACAAGGGGGGTTTAGGCTGATCTGTTTTATACCATTATAGGGCTTTTTATAGTATATTGTTCAATAGCCATGCTAACAGTGTTTTTGATATGCATTTGCTTTCTGATTGTTGGATAGAATAGTTTGAATAAATATTCTAAACCTCCTTCATGTCTATTATTAATGTTATTATTGATGAGTACTAGTGAGAGAACAAAGGGGTGTATCCTGTTTTCACAGTCCCTCAGAGGGTCGAGAGTGTTGTGTTCTGGGGTGCAAATTCATTTGTTGCTCTGGCAAGGTTAGGAGGGCAAGTGAGGCACCATAGCTAGTCGGAATCAGGCTCATAGGTACTGAGGTGGTAAGGTGACACAGTCCCTACATGCCGATGTTCTATGATCCCAAGCATAGTCCTGTTCCTGAGCAGAATCCCTGCAACAGGTAAAGTTACTCCAGGAAAATACCTCTCTGTGGGAACAAAGAGAGTGAGTCATTCGTCCAAATGTGGTGCTCAGTTTTAAATTGCCAAAGGTGATGATAAGTAACCATTTGGCTACATACAGTCCAGTCCAGTTAGTTTCAAAGAAAAGTCTTTGGGGTCTTACCATGAGTCTTTTGGGTCTGACCATGAGTCTTTGGGGTCTTACCATGAGTGTTTTGGGTCGGACCATGAAGCTCCCAGATCCATAGAGTACCCTTCTTGTATAGGGTTGCAAAGCATGTTGATGAAAGCATACCCCAACTGAAAACCCAGTGTCTAAACAAATTATATACCCTCTTTCAAGGGGTACCCAGGGAAACTGTCTGTGTGGTTGCAAAGCTGCAATGAATAGGCTGTGCTTTGGATGGCTGATGATTTGGTACCTTCTGCCTGTGTGATAGTATACTGACGAGGAAGAAACAGGTTGGAAATCTGGGTTTATTGCATCTGTATGGCAGTCATTCAAGTTGTCTTGTACCAATTCACCAAAATGGCTGGGGAAGCAGACGATTAAACACACAAAAGATGACTACTGGCAGACTGGGGCACTGTAAACTTACCTGGGGTCACGCTGCTCTTCCGTTGCTGTTTGTCTCCGGCTGCCGCTTCCTCTACCTGGAGTTCTGGACTTTTTGGTTCCGTCCAGAGGTGTCAGGGAACAACACCCGAAGACCCCGGAGTTCCACCTGCCTTGGTGCACAAATGAACAGAAACACGGGCTTCTCGATGGTGGCGTCAAAGACCAAAGGTTTATTACTGCAGGGACACAGAAGTCACAGAAACCACGCATGGGTAGAATCTAGGAGCCTGTTCAAATTGTACAAAGAGGGTTGCTCCTTATATACTAAATTTTAACCTTCAGGCGAATTCTTCACAATGCTAGTACATTCCCAAACCTTCGTGTCCTAAACAATAAATATTTGGCATTGCACAGGAATCGTCGATAATATTTGATGTCAAACATTACGAAGAGGGGTTCCCACTATTCCATCACAATTCCATGTCAACATTTCATTCAAGAGCCGGACCGCCTCATCGTAAATTTCGTTACCTCCCCCTAATAAAGGCCCAGAAGGAAAGGAGCAGAGCCAGGTGCAGAAGATAGAAAAGCAGGATAAGGGATGTTTGTGGGTCGTAAATGGGCAAGGCCACCGGCTTCGGCCGCCTTATCATGATCAGGCCAACGAACACGAAGACCAGTTTAGCAGGACTGGCCTCGGGCAGAGGAGGCAGCCTTTGTCGAGTCATGCAGCTACAGCGTGATCTGGTTTAAGGTGCACGTGTCATGAAAGAGGTGAATCTCCGGCTAAGGCTACGTGTCCTTAATCGAAATGAAGTGATCAGAGGCTATTGCGTATGTGAGGGCAAGAAACACAAAATGGCTGCCATGATCTAAGATGGATGCCGTGGGTAGATCAGAAATGTGTTCATAACAGGAGTACTCTTGCTCGTCTTGTAGCGGAAACACCAGGATATACTAAATGGATCATTTGCGGTTCGCTGATACCAATATTATGTATTTCCGACAATATTAAAAACACGGGTTCAAATCGTCACGGAACCTCAGACCCTCCTTTTGCCCTTACATAGGCAATTACTCAGTCTATGTCAGAGTCTAATTCTATGCTCATCAGGTCAATGACATGCTGTTGTATCATCATCCTTTCTCGCGCCTTTTCTCCAAGCACAGGTGGTTTCCTAAAACAAGTTGCAGCACAAAGGCTACACAGGGCTGGACCACACTGGATAATCAGGCAGCATGAGAAGAGGAATACTAAGATGACACCAATGACCATTAGAACCTTCCATCCCCACGCTGATATCAGAGTCCAAAACCACTCCATGAAGGACCAGTTTCCATCGTTTACATGAATAGAGTCGGAAATCTTGTGTAGCTTAGAGATCGCCTCGTAGACTGTTGGAGCATTATTAGGAATAAAGACACAGCAGCTCGATTGGATAGTTGAGCTTTTGCGCTTGCTTTCTCCTAAACTAAGACGATACTCTGAAGTATTCCAACTTAAATATACTCGCAATTCGTCTCTAGGGTAAGATGGAGTATTATTGACGTCCTTGATCATGTCAATAATTCCCTGGACTAAAGCCTTGTTGGCAGAGTTATATTTAGTGGAACGTGATGGACGTGGAGGATAGGTTTCAAGGGCATAAGCAAAGATGGTTTGAAGGGCCTGAAATGATCCATTGTAGCTGAAAGGCAAAACCAGATAGGGAATACCTTTATCCATAGTGTGGGGTATCAAGCCACACACCCAGCAGTCTGTAGTGTTAACTACCAGTTGGTGTTGATGCAAGAGCTGTACAAAAGTGTTATTAATGAATTCTGAGCGTCGAGCTTGCTCATGTTCAGGAAACGAGTGAAAAGAGTGTATAGAGGAAACAGTAGAAGTAACAGGATCAAGGGGAGGTACTGTAGTTACTGGCACA
The DNA here is from genome assembly GCF_964263255.1 of Lissotriton vulgaris. Classification (NCBI taxonomy): domain Eukaryota; kingdom Metazoa; phylum Chordata; class Amphibia; order Caudata; family Salamandridae; genus Lissotriton; species Lissotriton vulgaris. The sequence continues at coordinate 46,953 of NW_028253182.1, forward strand.
AAAATCAAACTCATACCAAAAACGATTCCACCCACCAGCGTTATCAAAACAATCAAGAATGTAATGGCACATTGCATCAAAAAGCATTTGTTGTGAAGGATTCTATAAAGTCTGTTTCTGCGAACATAAATCACATTTTCTCGTTGCAGCGCAGGAATCTCCATCTTCTACAATCCGCTCGCGACCACTGATGATGTGTATGTAGATGAAAATGCCTCTATCAGCCCTGGGAGTTCCCAGAACCAACAGAAAGATCGACCTTGTGTCAGACCCCCGCAGATTCAACTAGACACACAGCCACGACCCTACGGCTACCCAGACGGCAAGGCAATTAAGAACAACAAAATAATAGCAAACTTCCTGGCTGAAGGCAAAAATTCAAAATTTCAAAATATCATAATGGGCAGTTGCCTGCTTTATTTGTCCATTTTACGGTTTCGTAAATTATATCTTTGCTTCGCAGGTACTGTCTGATCGGCAAACAACGTTTCACTGGTAGCTGTTGCAATGTTCAAGTTCGCAGATGACAGAGTTTTTTCTGGTGCAGGGGACAAATGTTCAGAGTTTAAAGGAGTTTTTTCCGAAGGAGAGCCAGAGCTTGGAGTGTCAGTGATCAATTTGGCATCGCTGAAAGGGATGAACTTTGGCGGGCTTTCAAATTCGGAGGAACCAATTCCCTTCTTCACCCAGTCGTCGTAAGGAAGTGGCAAAGGTACACGCTTAACATGGGATGCGTGCACCCAATGCTTGCGACCAGCTACACGAACTGCTGTTCTTGTCACAAGCAGGACCTGGAAGGGGCCGATGTATCTGGGCTGAAGGTTCTTCGTCCTCGCGAAGTTTCTGACCACAACGTGGTCGCCGGGTTTCAGCTGATGCCCTGGACTCTCCGGAGGCTTTGGCAATGCATCGAAAACCTGTTGATGAATAAGACTCAATTTAGCAGTCAAGTCGTAAAGGTAGTCTATCAACATAGGATATTCTAGAGAACAAAACTCTTTAGGCCTCGGCACACCCCAAATATTTGCCGGACGGCCAAACACTATCTCATAAGGGCTAAGCCCCACTCTAGAATGTACAGTTGCTCTCGTTGATAACAAAGCCAAAGGAAGTGCGTCTGGCCAGGCTAAACCTGTGGATGCTTGTATTTTAGCTAGTTTCAGCTTGAGGGTGCCATTGTAACCCTCCACCAAACCAGCAGACTGGGGATGGTTCGCACTGTGGAACTTTTGTTTCAGACCTAGGCCGGCACACACACTCTGCATAACTTTCCCTATAAACTCACATCCGTTATCTGACCATACAAACCGTGGCATACCGTACCTAGGGAAATATTCTTTGAGAAGAATCTTGGCAGTTGATAGGGCAGTATTGTCCTTTAGTGGATATGCTTCGATCCACCTGGAAAAAGCACAGACTACCACCAGGACGTATTTCAAATTATTACAGCGATCCATGTGAATGAAGTCTAACTGAATCACTTCAAAGGGGCAGGAGGGAGGAGCGAAGTGACCAGCAGGAGTTGGAGTTCCCTTACCAGGATTATGCATCAGGCATACCATACAATTTTTCACCACTCTCTCTGCACACTTACTAATCCCATCATTCTTCCATACTGGAGCCAACATTTTACAGATTCCTTTAGAACTTATATGCGCTACTCCATGCGCCATTGTCACCACTGCAAGCACATACGCATCGGGCAACATCCAACGCTGCTGTTCTGTCAAATCAATCCAACATCCATTCGAATCCAACTTGCCCGTACTTTCTCTCCATACACGTTTTTCCTCCTCAGTTGCCTCTTTCTGAATCTCTTTCACACTTTCCATTGTATCCTCACACATTCCAGACTCAGCAATCCATCTTGCAGACGTAGCAACATACATTCTGCTCATCATGTCTCTAGCTGTCTGTTTAGCAGTTTCATCAGCAAAAGCATTCCCACGACCAACATCATCCGTGATTGCTTTATGAGCACTGCACTTTACAATTGCAACTTCAGTCGGCAAGGTTAGAGATTCCAACAAGTCGTTAACTAGCTGACCATGTTGAATCTTAGTCCCATGGGACGTAATGAAACCTCTTTCTCTCCACAAACGGCCAAAACTATGGGCCACGCCAAATGCGTACTGACTATCTGTAAAAACATTCACTCTCTTTCCCTTAGCTAAAACACACGCTCTTGTTAAAGCTATTAATTCTGCAGCTTGGGCAGAATTCTGACTCACTCTTGCAGTCTCCACAATCGTCTTCAAAGTCGTTACTGCGTAAGCAGCAGTCACATCACCATTCTCCAGTTTAAAACATGATCCATCCACGTACAGCGTGCCATCTGGATCTGATAATGGAGTATCCTTTAAGTCAATACGTCCTTTTGTCTCTTCCTCCGTTCTAAAGCAACAATCATGTGGCTCGGAATCACTCGACTCTTGATTAGCCGGCAACAACGTTGTTGGATTCAATACATTACATCTTTTAATCTGAATATGACTCGCTAGTAATGTCAGCTCGTAACCAGATAGTCTCGCACTAGTAAGGTGTTGTGTCTTCGTTCGGTTCATGAGTGTGTCCACTGCATGAGGAACCATGACCACTAGCATGTTGTTCATCACCAGACCAGCAGATTGTCGAATGGAAGCCGCAGCTGCCGCTGTAGCTCTCAAACAACTAGGTAACGCTCTAGCTACTGGATCTAATGTTGATGAAAAATACGCACAAGGGCGTTGTTTATCACCAAACTTCTGTGTCAGAACACTCAACGCGCAACCTTCTCTCTCGTGAACGTAGAGCGTGAATGGCTTACTGTAATCAGGAGTACCCAATACAGGAGCTGAACACAGTGCATTTCGTAACTCAGAAAAGCTCTCCTGACATTCATCAGACCATGGCACCGGACTCGGAACATGTTTCCCAGTCAAAGCTACCAACGGTTTTGCTAAAAGAGAAAAATTTGGGATCCACTGCCTACAGTAAGAGGTAATACCTAGAAAGGCACGTACTTCTCTCTGCGTGCGAGGAACACTCATCTGCATAATTGCTTTTATTCTCTCTGGGGTCAACTTCCTTCCCTCCTTTGACAAGAGATGACCTAGGTAGGTCACTTCTTGGCAGCAGTATTGCATCTTCGAAGGTGACACCTTGTGATTCAAATTAGACAAATGATGCAATAACGAGATCGTAGCTGCTTTGCAAGTTTCCTTGTCATCGGCAGCCACTAGAAGATCGTCTACATACTGTACTAGAGCAGAACCTGGAGGAAGGACAAAGGAATCTAACTGGCTTTTTAATGCTTGACTGTAAATAGATGGGCTCTCACAATAGCCCTGTGGAGCGCGTTTAAATCTGAAACTGCGACCTCCTAGACAGAAGCCGAAAATATCTCTGCTTTCCTCGGCTATCGGAATGCTGAAAAAGGCATTCTTCAAGTCGATGACTGAAAACCAAGTAGCTGTAGCAGGAATCAATGTTAACAAGGCAGTAATGTCTGGAACTACAGGAAACTGCGGAACTACAATCTTATTAACTTCTCTGAGGTCGATGACAAACCTATACACTGGAGGTTTTGTAGGATCAGTTCGTTTCAAAATTGGTAATACAGGACTGTTACAGACATTTCCTCTCGTCTCTTCAACCACACCTTTCTCAATCAAATCTTGCACAATTAATAGAAGTGCACGCTCACTTTCACTAGATATTTTATATTGAGGAATTCGTGGAAATTTTACATTTGCTTTCAAAGTGACTACATAGGGTGGTATTTCCAAAAGGCCTACATCATTAGGACCAGTCGCCCAAAGAGAATCAGGGAGTGAACGCAGCTCTGGCGGGAGTGCATCCATTGACAAGTACATCGGATAGGTGATTCTTTTACCCAATGTAAGCTGTACTCCTTCCGGAGAACAGTGCAATGTCGCATATAGTCGTTTTAACAAGTCTAAACCAAGCAGATTTTCATTACAACCTGTCGTCAAAATCAAGGGTGCTTTCAATTGACACGGTCCAACAGAAATAGACAAAGGACCAGATATGGGGTTGTAAACAGGGGCGCCTGAAAAACCTACAGAAACATTTGTTGAGCCGGACAAAGGTGCGCCAGGGAGTTTCGCATGAATGATAGAACTTTTTGCGGCACCAGTATCCAACAGAAACGGTTCGACTACACCTGATGTTGCTACTGCGACATAAGGCCCACTCTGATCCACTGGAACTGATACTACTCCCTCTCTTTGTCCATGGCTGTCCTAGTACCCATTTTGCTGAAATTCCTCATCCACTTCACAATAGTCTTCAACAAGATATTGTTGAGATTTATTTTGCTGGGCAGACTGTCCATTTCGTTGATCAAAGTGATTGGAAGGACGATCATTCGTCTGTGGAGGCATAGCACCTCGCCCTCGACCTCTAGAATTCTGCATAAAACCACCACGACCTCTCTGAGCTGCTGCTGCATTATTTTGCGCTAAGATCGGACATTCGTTCTTGTAGTGACCCTCTTTCTTACAATACGCACACTGGTTCCACTGATATTGAGGCCTCGGTGAACTATAATCTGTTCTCTGATACGAATTCTGTTGCGTATTAGTCTGATTCGTGCGAGGCGGATACGCCTGTTGCAAAAGAACTTTAGTTTTTAAATCTTTTGTTTTCTTGTCTGATTTCTCTTTCTCCTCTTTATCCCTATTTTCATAATACTGTGCGGTTGCAAGTATTTGCGCAGTTGTAGAGACAGCCCACGCACTCTCGGAATCTTTTAATTTGTTGCATAGTTCAGGTAACAAATTATGCACAAACTTATCCACAAATAATCTCTGCCCTCCTTCTGTGCTCATATCCTGACCACTATGATCCACAAAAGTCTCTTCGAACCTTGTGAAAAAGTCGGAAACACTTTCGTCTTTCTTTTGCCTGCATGCGGACAACTTGTCCCAATTAACACGCAATGCGGGCATCAGAGTCTTCATTAAGTCAATTATTCTACCTGGGAGATTAGTAATCAGGGGTTCGGGTTTTGCACCACCTGTTTGCTGACCATCCGCTGCAATGATAGCTGCCCAATCACCACCTAGGGCAACTGGATGATTCTCTCTTCGAATTTTAGCCCAAATTGGTTGTGGAACTACATTCCCAAATAACATATCAATGTCCGCTAAGTTCATCACACAAGCCTCAACTGTCTATGTTAATTCCTTATAGTATCCAGCAGGATTCTTACGCGGGTCTGGCAAGGCCTGCTTTACTGCTAGCACTTCAGCTCGCTTCCATGGAATGTGTATCCACACTCTTTGGAATTGGGCCGGAGCGGCTGCAATACCATGGACCGCATCAGCTTGTACAGCCTCGCGCCAAATTGGAGGAACCTCCCTCATTGGATATTGGCGACTTAGCTTCGTCTTACTTTTCTCTAAATCCCTTGGTGAACGAAGTGATGGGTCATTTCTAAAACCTAAAATCAGTTCCATCGCTTCTTCTATATTTTCACCCACTATCATTCCTGCAGCAAACTCTTTCTGAACCTTAATTAAGTCTTCTAGATTCGATTCAACATCATCTTCTTCTATCTCCTCACGTAACAACGAGCACATCTCATCAAAGACATACCGCTGCGTTGGTTCATTCCACTGCATAAATGTATCTAGCACGTCTCTCGTACTATATCTCCTACTCTTCGAAATCCATCTGAGAGCCGTGGAATCTAAAATTCCCCGTTCCTCAGTACTCGGAAGCTGACTACGTCTCTGAACAGATTCAGAAGCAGGAGTCTTGATTAGGGTTTTATAGAAAGGAGACAGAATGTTAGAAACAGAATCAGTGATTCTTCGACGAACAGAAAGTGGAGTTAACACACTCGTAGACGTAGAGAACACAGTAGAGGTAGGAACAGATAGCGGAACAGTAGGAGTATCGAGAAAAATAGTTTGTGGAACAGTAGATGTAAGCGAGACAGATACAGGTATAGAAGTCGGCAACCCAGGAGAAGGAGGAGCCGTAGGAACATTCACGTTAACCACAGGAGGTACGGGAACTTGATTCTGAGGGGCAAGAGCAGGAATACCAGGTTGTCCAGCAACCGGCAATTGAACATTCGGTACAAGTGGAGCCGTAGCACCTTGTGCATACGGTGGAGGTGACCTTAACAGATAAGACAACAGAGGATCGTTTTCGGGGTCCTCCAGTATCTTAGCTGCTTTTGATGGCAAGGCAGGATAGCACTTGTCGATCGCTAAATTATGCTCTCTAATGGCTACCTCTATGGCCTTCTCTGACTCGTTAACTTGCAGCTGCTTAGCCGCTTGCTCTAGAGTCAACTCTTCTTGCTCTTTCTGTTCTTTTTTTAACCTTTTCATTTCTCTCTGTTTAGATTCTTTTCGCCAGTAACGGAAAGAATCAAACATTGCCGGCCGGGCTTTCTTCCTAAACAATTTCGCTTCTAAATTGTCAAGAATTTCGGGTTCAAAACTACCATGTAGTGGCCAACTAAGGACACCATCTTTCTCAGTGTATCGGACCCACACCTCATTATAAGATATAGGACCCACACCATGTTTACAGTACAAATCATATAGGGGAGTCCCAATCGGAGGAACCAGACATGAGTCCTCCAATCGTGAGTCACTGTTGCAACCAAAACAAGACAACATACAGTTTCTCCGACTTACCATCTTGCAATCCGGAACACAGAACAAACAAAACAAGAAACAGATATGTGCACCTGAACCAAGAACTTAGGCCTACCAAAACGAACTGATGTATCGATACCAAAACCAAACCAAATAGATTATCGTAAACCAGTAATAACCAGTGATAATCTTACGAAACCAAACCAAACCAAGAACCAAAAAGGATTTTAACAACCCTCACGAAGTAACCAACTAGCAACCACTAAATACTTAACTGAGGCACTGAAGACGTCACCAAGGAGAAACCCGTCACGTTTCGCTGTACTAAGGACTGCACCTCGGGTCCAAGACAGGGCGACGGTCAAGGCAACGGCCCACTGCAGCCGTCCTGAACGGGAACCCTCGTGGAAGAGAACTTCGGGCCACTTTTGCGATATGCCGGGATCGATGAAGTGGGGCGCCTCCCTTAGGAATCTTCACACGAAGCTTCTCGAACTCTTCAGGCTTTTGGACCGGTACCGAATGACGTCGCCCCACGTTGGGCGCCAATTGGAGTTCTGGACTTTTTGGTTCCGTCCAGAGGTGTCAGGGAACAACACCCGAAGACCCCGGAGTTCCACCTGCCTTGGTGCACAAATGAACAGAAACACGGGCTTCTCGATGGTGGCGTCAAAGACCAAAGGTTTATTACTGCAGGGACACAGAAGTCACAGAAACCACGCATGGGTAGAATCTAGGAGCCTGTTCAAATTGTACAAAGAGGGTTGCTCCTTATATACTAAATTTTAACCTTCAGGCGAATTCTTCACAATGCTAGTACATTCCCAAACCTTCGTGTCCTAAACAATAAATATTTGGCATTGCACAGGAATCGTCGATAATATTTGATGTCAAACATTACGAAGAGGGGTTCCCACTATTCCATCACAATTCCATGTCAACATTTCATTCAAGAGCCGGACCGCCTCATCGTAAATTTCGTTACCTCCCCCTAATAAAGGCCCAGAAGGAAAGGAGCAGAGCCAGGTGCAGAAGATAGAAAAGCAGGATAAGGGATGTTTGTGGGTCGTAAATGGGCAAGGCCACCGGCTTCGGCCGCCTTATCATGATCAGGCCAACGAACACGAAGACCAGTTTAGCAGGACTGGCCTCGGGCAGAGGAGGCAGCCTTTGTCGAGTCATGCAGCTACAGCGTGATCTGGTTTAAGGTGCACGTGTCATGAAAGAGGTGAATCTCCGGCTAAGGCTACGTGTCCTTAATCGAAATGAAGTGATCAGAGGCTATTGCGTATGTGAGGGCAAGAAACACAAAATGGCTGCCATGATCTAAGATGGATGCCGTGGGTAGATCAGAAATGTGTTCATAACAGGAGTACTCTTGCTCGTCTTGTAGCGGAAACACCAGGATATACTAAATGGATCATTTGCGGTTCGCTGATACCAATATTATGTATTTCCGACAATATTAAAAACACGGGTTCAAATCGTCACGGAACCTCATACCACGCGGCAGCTGTGCGAAGAGACTACAGCCCCCAGCATCCTTGGCGGTGACACGTGCATCGGGTATCGCGCACGGAGGCGCACTAAAGGCAGAGGTCCCTCCCGCCTCGCGGGACGCGCGCGGGTGGCGCCGGGAGAAGCCCGGGACAAGGGCGGGGCCATCTAAGGCCATCAGAGGCCAGAGGAGGTCGGGGCGGGGCCACTCCCCTTGATCATCTCGAGGAGATGCGGTATATGCAATAAAGGTACTGTTTCCCTTTACTTGTTCCCCGGTACACACGGGTCCCCACTATTGTGGCTCCCCTTGGCATCCCCACAAGAGAAGGTATAGTGCCTATTCTCATTTGTAGACGACTTATGGATTTTCCGTTTCACTAACATAGTCATTGTACATCAACCATAAGTCATGACATCTAAGGGGGCCTTTCCAATTTTCTCTCAAAAACGTCGCCCGGGCTCTAACATGGACACTTACACCCAGAACCATAATACCCTTATCACCATCAGCGAAACAGATACCGATGATTGTTGTCCCCTAGATCCAACTCAATCCCTGCCACTAATCCCCGTCAGTCCGAAAAAAATGTCCTATTGGGAGGAACTAAATGCTCTGTGCGGGACTAATTTTCTTCCTATTATAGCTCCTTCCCCTGTGAAGGACTTTACTATCGACCCTCACGCAGTTGGACCTCGCGATCCATCCCGATCACCCAAGGAGGATAGCAGCCAAACATTTGGACTGTCACAGGGCCAAGCTAGTGGTCTGTCACAAGGACAAAGTGCGAAAGGGAAGCACGACGTGGTTAATGATCACGAAACAGAAGCTAAAACACAAAAACTCTGTACTGATCCCTCATTGCTTGCCATAAATCCAATTTCACCTAAGATGCACACCAAAACTCTGGATGAAGAAGCAGCATCCACCAATTTGCAACTATTACCCCAGTTTGAATCGATGCTAAGAGCTGTAATAGCACCCCTGCTCGACCACATCAACATCCTAGGGGATAGATTGACAAGACTAGAGACTATTATCGCGGCCAATTCATGCCCGTCAGCAAAGACCGTTAGATCTAATTGTTCTACTCTCCCTTCTGTTCCCAAAGTGCCTCACATTACAAAAACTGTTCCAATTGTAAATCAATCTCTCAATTGCCTTTCTCACACTGTTACCAAAATCATTCATTCACCTGTGATCAACGCCACTAAAAATGTCCCTATCGTTAGACAACCTCCCAAGAGACAACCGCCAACTACCACCAAAACTGCCTGTAAATCTAAATACTCTGCGATTAGAGCAGAACCTAACAGAGTAGCTTGCATAGATTTGCCTCCCGAAGCCGCCCCCTTTGTGCTTGTTCTTGCTGGAGTACCTGCACCCACCCACGGGAAATTTGAAAGACATGAGGACCTATTCTCCAAGGTCCTGTTTTGGTTATCAAAGAATAGACCCCTCCCACCCAACAAAGACAGTGGCATTCTGTGCGTTAGAAGGGTGGGTTGGTTAGGGTCAACACCCAAAGAAATTCCCGGGGACCTAGTTCTAGTAAAATTTAGGGACAGGCACACAGTCCCCTACGTACGATCCTCCCAGCCCCATGAAAATGACGGCCCTATCTCAGTTTGGGATCTGCATGACTTTTATCCGAGTACCCCACATATCCCCTCCACCAAGACTAACAGCCATACACAAACATTTGCTAGGTAGGGGTACCATCAATTTCTCGACCCCCATTAGATCAGCTCTTGTTATTAGTCACTGACACTGAAACTATGAAATTCAGCATTTTGTACATATGTACCGTGGATTTATTGTACCTTGTGTTTTTATATTTATGTATACTTACGCTTATATGATATTTATTTTGAATATCGAATAAAGCTTATTTTGAACCTTTGAACCTTTGACTACTAGATACTTACATATACTCTAAGAACTGGCAGAGCCTCAGGGTAGCATTCTAACCCATCTTTTTTACCCACTGTACTATTCAGCCATAGCCAAATCAGGCCTGAACCTGTTTCAATAGGAACAGACCAGCCTGAATTATCAATCAAGGTACTCTATATACATGAATACAAGCAACCCAAGACCTACTTTGGCTTATTTGGGCCTCTTAAAGTGGTTCCCATGCAAAGTGAGCATAGGCCCCACGTGGTGCTTAATTTGAGCCAGTGGTTTCCGGCGCTCAGCAGCGGCATTAATTGTTAACGCTGGCGCTTGTGACAGTCTGCCACAAGGTGGCGCTGTCTGGCTAATTTAGAGATGACCACAACACCAGTCAATTATTAATTCAATATACATTATAAAATACTATTACCTGCTGCCCAAACAATTCTTATAGCGTTGTGGGCCTGTAATAGTCAGAATTGTCACACTTGTAGGTGTGTGATGGTTAGTAGTTGTGCTGTTACTATCATTGTCAGTGCTGGCAGGGGCAATGCGTGGTGCAAGTTGCAGTGGCCTCTTGACGCGAGCCCCAGCACTTATTTTTTTACAAATAAGCACAGGCCCAACGTTTGGGCATACCCTTGGTCACTGAGGTTGTTACATTAAAAACACATAAGATGATGCCCAGAATGCTTGTAGATAGTCAAATCACTGCCAATCGTTTTATGTGGCATTCAAACTGTTAGACGGGTACCCGGAGGGTCGGCCGAGCACAGGGGGAGAGGCCTCCGGCGAGGGCCCTCTCCGGTAATCGTACAGACAGGTAACTTCCCCCCCCACAGATAGACACCACACAGAGATGAGTTCTGCACACTTTTATATATCTTTAGGCAGGGTGATGAGCGGTACAGTGGGACCAGGATACGAGGATCCCGTCAATTCTAGTCTCTTTGGGGAAAAGGGTAGCGGGACAGTCTGAATACCGGGCTGGTACAGAAGCAGCAAAAGGTGGAGCTCACAATCCTCGAGCTGGAGGGTTCGCAAGGATGGGCCGCGGCAGCGCCTGCAGGCCTGGTAGATGGTTCACGATGAGGAGGGTCGCGGCAGCGCCAGCAGGCTTTGAAGACGGTTCACGACGAGGAGGGCCGCGGCAGCGCCAGCAGGCCTTGAAGATGGTTCACGATGAGGAGGGCCAGCAGGCTTCGAAGACGGTTCACGACGAGGAGGGCCGCGGCAGTGCCAGCAGGCCTTGAAGATGGTTCACGATGAGGCGGGCCGCGGCAGCGCCAGCAGGCTTCGAAGACGGTTCACGACGAGGAGGGCCGCGGCAGCGCCAGCAGGCCTTGCAGATGGTTCACGAAGAAGAGCCGTGGCAGCGCCAGCAGGCCTCCAAGGATGAGTTCGTCTCGGTGTCTCTCGACTCCAGGATACAACTGCCTTCCTGCTCTGGAGCTGCCCCAGTTATAGGTCTGGCCCCCTTTGATGTCCGGACCCTCGCACTTGGAGGTCGGGAGGTCCGGGATGAGGGAGTACAGACACCCAGCAGGGGGGTGGAGCCAGTGCCCGGGGAGGCTGGGGGCGATCGATACCTCGCGGAGGGGAGCCATCAACACTCCTTCTCCCATTGACCTGCCAAGTGGTCTCTTCACCCCCTGGGTGGATGGTGGTGCCTCGATGTCGGGGCCTGGCTGGGCCCGAGGCCGAGGTCGACCCGAGGCCACGAGGCCTGGTCATGTAGTGTCCAAAATGGCTGCTGGGCCGGAGACCGGGGTTCTGGACGGGACCCGGGCCAGCCGATGCGGGGGTGTTCAGGAGCCAGGGTTCCGTCGGGGAAGGGCCGGGGGTTGCCCCGGTGGGTTGCAAGGGTGGTTCTTGTCCGGGGAACCGGCGGAGCAGAGGTCCGTGGCCCCCCATGCGGGGTGGGGAGGGCCGGCCATGAGGCCTGTCCAACATGCGTCCCCCCCAGCTGAAGGCAGGGAGAGTCACCCATCCTCTTGGGTACTCTCCTCGCCGAGGCGGAAGAAGCGGGACAGGCCGTCTGCGTTGGCGTGGTCTTGGCCGGGGCGATGTTCCACAGTGAAGTCCATCCCCTGCAGGGAGATGGACCAACGCAACAGCTTCATGTTTTCTCCCCGCCTCTGCATCAGCCATTGCAGGGGTCGGTGATCTGTTTGTACCCGGAAGTGGGTACCGAAGAGGTAGGGCCGGAGCTTCTTGAGGGCCCACACTACGGCGAAGGCCTCCCGCTCGATGGTGCTCCAGCGTTGTTCTCGGGCCAGCAGGCGTCGGCGGATGAAGGCCACTGGCTGATCGACTCCAGGGGCGACGCCCGGGGCGGCGGCCTTGGGGACCAGCACGACCGGGCTGGCCCAGGGGCAGTCGGATGGCTCGATCACTCCCAGAGCTAGCATCTTGGAGACCTCCGACTGGATGCAGGCGCGTACTCGATCAGGTACCCTGTACGCCCTGTGTCGGATAGGGGGGCTATCCCCGGTGTCAACGTCGTGGAGGCACCAGGGGGTGACCCGAGGGATGAGGGAGAACAGGTCGGCAAATTGTATTAGCAGTTCTTGGCAGTCTTGGCGTTGTGCTGGGGACAGGGCATCGGAAAGGTGGACTCCCTCCACGGAGCCGTCTTTCTCTAGCGTTTTCAGGAGATCGGGGAGGGGCTCGGAGTCTTCTTCAGCCCCACTGTAGGTAGCCATCAGGAGGCTAAGTTCTGAGCGCACAAAGTGGGGCATGAGCCTGTTGGCGTGGAGGACACGTAGGGGGTTTCGGGGTGACTCCATGTCTACCAGGTAGGTGACGGGGCCCTTGCGCTCCACCACTTTGAAGGGTCCTGTCCATTTGTCCTGGAGGGCGCAAGGTTCAACCGGGGACATCACCCAGACCTGTTGTCCTGGCTCGAACTCGATGGATGAGGCATTTTGATCATACCAGCGCTTCATGTCTTCTTGGCTGGCTTCGAGGTTGGCCTTGGCAAGTTCCCTGAACCGCCGGGTCTGGTTACGGAGGGTCAGGAGGTACTTGTATACATCAGGGGTAGTCTTCTGAGGGACCACCTCCCACCCTTCTCTGACCAGGCTGAGGGGGCCCCGGACGGGGTGTCCATACAAGAGCTCGAACGGACTGAAGCCTAGGGATTTCTGGGGGACCTCCCTGTAAGCGAACAGGAGGCAAGGGAGCAGTACGTCCCATTGGCGATGTAGGGGTTCTTCCAGGCCCATGATCATCCCCTTGAGGGTGCGGTTAAATCGTTCCACTAGTCTGTTCCCTTGCGGGTGATAGGGGGTCGTGAATTTGTAGGTGACCCCGCACTGTTGCCATAGGGACTTCATGTACCTGGAGATAAAGTTTGTGCCCCTGTCACTGACGACTTCTCGGGGGAAGCCCACCCGCGAGAAGATTCCCATCAAGGCTCGGCCCACCACGGGCGCTGTCACGGTCCGGATCGGTATGGCCTCGGGATAGCGGGTGGCATGGTCCACCAGGACAAGGATGAACCGGTGTCCCGGCGCTGTCCGGGGCTCCAGGGGCCCCACAATGTCTATTCCCACCCGCTCAAAGGGAGTGGTGATGATGGGAAAGGGTTGCAGGGGGACTTTCAGTTTTCGGCCGCTTTTCCCGCTGGCCTGGCAGTTGGGGCAGGCCCGGCAATGGTTCGCTACATCGTTCCGCATCTTCAGCCAATAGAAGTGGGTCACCAGGCGGCTGTACGTCTTGTCCTGCCCCAGGTGCCCGGCAAGAGGCACATTGTGGGCCAAGTTCAATAGGAAGTCTCTGAATCGGAGGGGGACCACCAGCACCCGGCTGGCTCCCAGCTCGGCAATATTTTGCTCACTGTAGAGCAGCTCGTTGTCCCAGTAGATCTAGTGGGCCCCCGAGGCAACCCCTGCACTCTGGGCTATGGCTTGTTGTCGGAGTCCCTCGAGGGAGGGACACGCTCTTTGTTCCTGGCGGAACTGTTCCTGCGTGGGGCCACCTTCTTGGCGCCACTGGGCCAGCTCCGGGAGATCTTGGAGTTGATCCGGTTCTTTGTTGCCGGACCCCAGAGGACCAGGCTCAGGGGTGGCTTCTTCTGTGACGACTGGCGGAGGAGGTTCGGGCCACTCCTGTTCCTATGGGCTGGAGATGGCGCGGGCGGCCATGGACCGGGTCGTTGCACAGACCCATTCAGGGAGACCAAGCATCCCCAGGTGCTCCCTCCGCTCAACGGCTGACCAGGGGGAGCTCTCGAGGTCGTTCCCTAGAAGGCAGTCCACCGGAGCATCGTCGCGGACAGTTACTTTTAGCATGCCGGACACCCCTCCCCACTCGAAGGGGACGCGGGCCATCTGGCACAGGCTTTCGGAGTTGTCTGCCGACCGCACTGGACAAACTACATTGGGTAGGATCTGGTCAGGGGTCACCAGATGGCAGCGGACTGCGGTCACACTGGCCCCTGTGTCACGGAGGGCTTCAACCCGGCGTCCATTGATGGTGACCCACTGGCCGTATTTTTGGGTGTTGGTGGGGATGGGTGCCCGCGGGACCATGTCCCTCTCCCCTAGACAGACCAGGGACATGGCGGCTGGTTCCCACTCGGGCTGGTACTGCTCGTATCCCTTGTCGTCTTCTTGGCCCAGCTCTTCTCCCAGGGCGGCAGCGGTGATCTAGCGGTTCACGGGGCTCTGATTTTTCGGGCAGTTCGGATCATTGGCGTAGTGGCCGGGTCGTTGGCACTTGTGGCAGGTAACGTTGGAGCGGAACCCTGGTCGCGTTGGAGGGCTTCCTCTTCCGGCCGGGGGCGGGGGGTTGTTCGTGGAGGGCACCGTGACGGTGTCTCGACCCCGACCCTGGCCTCCTCCTCCCCCCCGTGGACGGTGGGGCCCTTGGGAGGCTCGGTTCTGTTCGCTGGGCCAGCTCCGAGGGACTCGGGTGCTCTCCCATCGGTCTGCTTCGATGGCGAGTTTCCGAGGTTCGGTCAGCTTACTATCAAGGAGGTGCTGTCTTAGTTCGACGAAGCAATTATTGGAGAGGTGCTCCCATACCATGAGGTCGAATAATTGCTCGTAGGTGGTGACCTGGCTGCCCTTGATCCACCCCTCGAAGGCTCGGCTGAAAAAGTTCACGTACTCCACCCAGGTTGTACCAGGGATTCCTTTGCAGTCTCGAAATCTCTGCCGGTACATTTCGGGCGTGAGCCCATAGCGAGTGAGGAGGGCGGCCTTCATGTGGTCGTAGAATGTCATCTGATGGTCGGGGAGTTGCAGCAGGGCGTCTCTTCCTTCGTTGACGAATTTTCCCCATAACCCGGCTCCCCAGTCGCTCCGCAGGATTCGGTGGGAGGTCATTGCGACCTCGTAGGCTTTAAACCATTGCTGGATATCATCGTTCCAGTAGTATTCCCTGACGACGTCCTTGGGGATGTGGACCTTAGGGTCCGTACGGGCAGTGGGGCTCTGGTGCCCGGAGACGCCGAGGTCTTTGTTCTGCCGTCGAATTTCTAGTTCCTTCAAGTTGCGCTCATGCTCGTAGGCTAGCCTTTTTTCTTCTAGCTCCCTCTGGCTCTTTTTCTCTTCTCGTTCTTCCCTGAGCCGCAAGTGTTCGAGGGTTATTTTTTGTTCTGCCAATTTGAGTTCTCCATCCAAGCGGAGTCGAGCCAGTTCCAATTCGTTAGAGCAGGCTTTTCTCCCGTTCTCGGGCCTCCTCGGACGAGAGGCCCGATCTTCTTTCGTCCACAGGGGTGGTACTTGCTTCGGTGGTCTCGAGGCTTTGATTTTGGGGTGGGGATGCTTCCGTCTCCACCCAGGATTCTAAGGCATGCTTGAGGTCATATTTCGTGCTCAGTCCCGTGGTAGCAATGCCCAGTTCTATACCGAATTGTTTTAGTTCTTTGTGGCTGCACTCTTCCAGCTTTTCCATCAGAAATGTTTCTGTTGTTCCACTTTCCTTTGTCGTCATGGTGGCTGTGTGTCGTGGGGTGAGTTACTCTCTGTACGATTATGCGTCGGCTCGGATCGCGCCGCTGGCCACCAATGTTAGACGGGGACCCGGAGGGTCGGCCGAGCACAGGGGGAGAGGCCTCCGGCGAGGGCCCTCTCCGGTAATCGTACAGACAGGTAACTTCCCCCCCACAGATAGACACCATACAGAGATGAGTCCTGCACACTTTTATATATCTTTAGGCAGGGGGATGAGCGGTACAGTGGGACCAGGATACGAGGATCCCGTCAATTCTAGTCTCTTTGGGGAAAAGGGTAGCGGGACAGTCTGAATACCGGGCTGGTTCAGAAGCAGCAAAAGGTGGAGCTCACAATCCTCGAGCTGGAGGGTTCGCAAGGATGGGCCGCGGCAGCGCCTGCAGGCCTGGTAGATGGTTCACGATGAGGAGGGCTGCGGCAGCGCCAGCAGGCTTCGAAGACGGTTCACGATGAGGAGGGCCGCGGCAGCGCCAGCAGGCCTTGAAGATGGTTCACGATGAGGAGGGCCGCGGCAGCGCCAGCAGGCTTCGAAGACGGTTCACGACGAGGAGGGCCGCGGCAGCGCCAGCAGGCCTTGAAGATGGTTCACGATGAGGAGGGCCGCGGCAGCGCCAGCAGGCTTCGAAGACGGTTCACGACGAGGAGGGCCGCGGCAGCGCCAGCAGGCCTTGAAGATGGTTCACGATGAGGAGGGCCGCGGCAGCGCCAGCAGGCTTCGAAGATGGTTCACGACGAGGAGGGCCGCGGCAGCGCCAGCAGGCCTTGCAGATGGTTCACGAAGAAGAGCCGCGGCAGCGCCAGCAGGCCTCCAAGGATGAGTTTGTCTCGGTGTCTCTCGACTCCAGGATACAACTGCCTTCCTGCTCTGGAGCTGCCCCAGTTATAGGTCTGGCCCCCTTTGATGTCCGGACCCTCGCACTTGGAGGTCGGGAGGTCCGGGATGAGGGAGTCCAGACACCCAGCAGGGGGGTGGAGCCAGTGCCCGGGGAGGCTGGGGGCGATCGATACCTGGCGGAGGGGAGCCATCAACACTCCTTCTCCCATTGACCTGCCAAGTGGTCTCTTCACCCCCTGGGTGGATGGTGCTGCCTCTATGTCGGGGCCTGGCTGGGCCCGAGGCCGAGGTCGACCCGAGGCCACGAGGCCTGGTCGTGTAGTGTCCAAAATGGCGGCTGGGCCGGAGACCGGGGTTCTGGAAGGGACCCTGGCCAGCCGATGCGGGGGTGTTCAGGAGCCAGGGTTCCATCGGGGAAGGGCCGGGGGTTGCCCCGGTGGGTTGCAAGGGTGGTTCTTGTCCGGGGAACCGGCGGAGCAGAGGTCCGTGGCCCGCCATGCGGGGCGGGGACGGGCCGGCCACGAGGCCTGTCCAACACAAACCCATAATTATTTTGCCCACCTTGCCACTGCAGATTCGACCCAGCCATAAGGGTATGCCCAAACCTGGAACCCCTGCACTCAGTGCCTCAGGATCCAACCTCACTGATGAGACCTAACAAGATCAAAACCTGTCTATGGTTGCTTGCAGGCCCATCTCGTAGGCCTCGTCTAGCAGTTCGGTATGGACTGTTCCCATGCGGAGCAGCCTCAGGACCGATTTGCATACAGCTGCCTTTTGTCTAGCGTGGCACCATGGGTAAAAAAACAATGCATTGGATTGCTACCTTGAGTGATACCCAGAGGTACACTATTTGCAAGCTTTCCTCTATTCCCCTTTTTGTGCATTGTGACAGTGGAAGAGAAACCATGCATCATTTAGTACCTCAAATGACATTATTTGGTTGACTGTGTGACCCCTCTTAACACCTTAGATGCGGCGCAAATATCCCTCCCCAGTGCTGCGCTGTCCATTGGAACTAGTGCTGAATGGACGTCCAATGGTCGTGCGCAGCACTGGGGAGGTAGTGCTGCCATCGGCCAACGCCCCGACGCAGCACTTAAGAGGTTAAGCCATCAACAGCCTTCTATATGCTACTGAGGGGCCAACAAGGAGCAGAATAATAACTACCCCTAGGGCAACAATGTGATGATGGTTAAGTGTATCAGCTACCCCTGTCCCAAGCTGCAGTCGTATGGTTTTGCATAATAGTACACGTACTCCGGTTTTGGCCTAGACTTCGCCTGCACACAGTCTATCTCTATTATTACCAAATGTGCTCATCTCTTTGGGTCTACCGAAAAAACCCAACCTTTAAACATAGAAAAACAAAGGTTTGAGGAGCACAGTGAGATTTTTACATCACTTAAAGAAATTATTTTTAAAGGAAGATAAAAAATAATATGCTCTAGAGATTGACTTCTGTGCTGTATGGTGTCTTCTACTGTCGTTTTGGAAGTTGTAAATTATTGCAAGAATTTCTTTAAGTAATGTAAATATCTCACTGTGCTCCTCAAACCTTTGCTTTTTTGTATGCTTTTGTGTGTTAGCATGTCTGAGAGTGGCCTTTGTTCTTCCTTCTATATAAGATATCATTGTCCTGGTGCAGAGCATACGATAAAACACATGAATAACTCTTAACATTGATAAGCATTACTTAGAATACATTGAGTACTTTCCTTCTATGTTATACCCGGGGGAGGCACATGTCACGGCAACATACAAAGCTTATAGTGGTCAATCTGTGGGCTCTAGGGGAGTACCTCTGCTCGTTTACTTATGGTCAGATTGTGCAAGCCCTACTGTGAGCACACATATCGCCGCTTTAGCAGCACTTTTTGCCGATAAAGCAGCGATTTTTTTATCGC
Organism: Lissotriton vulgaris; assembly: GCF_964263255.1. Classification (NCBI taxonomy): domain Eukaryota; kingdom Metazoa; phylum Chordata; class Amphibia; order Caudata; family Salamandridae; genus Lissotriton; species Lissotriton vulgaris. Next base: position 65,672 of record NW_028253182.1, read on the forward strand.
CCTATTACCAAGCTGTTGCTAGCTTCCAGGCGATAGCAACCGGTTTGGGGCCCGCTTTGCATGTCAGCGATATTTATCTCTAATGAAATGCAAAGTAGGCGTACTCAAACTGGTAGCGACTGAAAGCAGTCGCTAATACAGCTATCGCTTATTAGCAATACTCGCAACGATATAAAAAAATGCGCCCTAACCGAGATTAGCGCCAGGATTTTACACCTGGTAAAAACCTGACTTAGCCATAATAATAAATGGGAGGTGGATTTTACGGCTAAGTCTCCACCTGCCTATTAGCGAGATTTTCCTTAGCAATAGGATTTTTATCGCTGGAAATCTCATGTTGAGAACGGGATTCGCCGCTATCGCTGGATTTTTTATTGCAATGGAGATAAACGTTGGTAATACCGCGTAATGTCCGCGATAAAATCCAGTGATAGGAGGCGACACAAAAAATCACGCTAAGCACGGTTTGCGATAATTATTGCAAGTTGTTGCTAATATGCCCCATTGTCCTAAGCTTCCAGTACTTTAGATTCTCGAAAGTGCTTTTGATCTGAATGCACACCACCTCACCACTTGAAATACTGTTTCAAGGTGTACAACTGTGCTCTAAATAACCAGGAAACATTGGCTGTGTCACGGCAGGTGTAGGCTCACACAGAAAAAGTTATTGATGCTGAAACCCTGCACAGAGCCGTAGACGTCGAGCAAACGTCATAGAACAAAACAAAATTGACTGAAAGTCATTTTAAAAAAAGTACTTTGGGCGCAAATGTGACCCGTGAACCCTCAGGAGGATTCATCCTTACACAGTTCACAGATGTCCTGCATGGTTTTCTTTCTTTCCGCTGCTTTGGGTGCAGTTGTGAAATGTGCCACCCATTGAAACGCCACTGACTATGCGACAGTGGGCAATAGATACGCTGATGTAACAGCAAGATATTGCGCCTTAAACACTTGCACCTTTAATAGGGAATATCAAAATGAGATATTGGATGCCACATATTGCAATCTGTTGTTGACAGCTGTTGATACTTAGGAGGAAGTTAAGAGATTACAGGAAGAAGTGCAGAAGCAGAATATCAAGGCTGGATCAGAGCAGGTTGTGCCAAAAGAAATGTGAGGATGACATTTGGGTTTCAGGAGAAGGAAGACCTGTGTTGCCCCTGTGTTGCCTGATAGCTTGTTGTCTACAATGATGCGACATTATCATGGACCTGCACATGTAGGGAGAGACACAATGGTGCACCTGTTTAGGTAAACGTGGTTTAACGCAAGATTTAGAAGGATGGCTGAAGGATTATGTCACAGATGTGTTGTATGTCAACAACAGGATGTAGGCAGAAGAACAGCAGTAACACTGAGTCCCATAGCGAGATTAGGGGGCCCCTTTAACACCTTGGGTGCTAAGGGAATTCCTGCTGGGTGCTGAAATATTCTGATCCCCATTCTTCATGACAAAGCCAGCTCGTCATAAGCACAGCGCAGGTAACACCCATGACGAGCTGGCTTTGTCATCAGCACTGAAGGGGTTAATAAGATGCAACTGGACTTTATCAAGATGCCGGTGCACCATAGGTTGAGATATGCCCTGTACGGCGGCTGTACGTCTTGTCCTGCCCCAGGTGCCCGGCAAGAGGCACATTGTGGGCCAAGTTCAATAGGAAGTCTCTGAATCGGAGGGGGACCACCAGCACCCGGCTGGCTCCCAGCTCGGCAATATTTTGCTCACTGTAGAGCAGCTCGTTGTCCCAGTAGATCTAGTGGGCCCCCGAGGCAACCCCTGCACTCTGGGCTATGGCTTGTTGTCGGAGTCCCTCGAGGGAGGGACACGCTCTTTGTTCCTGGCGGAACTGTTCCTGCGTGGGGCCACCTTCTTGGCGCCACTGGGCCAGCTCCGGGAGATCTTGGAGTTGATCCGGTTCTTTGTTGCCGGACCCCAGAGGACCAGGCTCAGGGGTGGCTTCTTCTGTGACGACTGGCGGAGGAGGTTCGGGCCACTCCTGTTCCTATGGGCTGGAGATGGCGCGGGCGGCCATGGACCGGGTCGTTGCACAGACCCATTCAGGGAGACCAAGCATCCCCAGGTGCTCCCTCCGCTCAACGGCTGACCAGGGGGAGCTCTCGAGGTCGTTCCCCAGAAGGCAGTCCACCGGAGCATCGTCGCGGACAGTTACTTTTAGCATGCCGGACACCCCTCCCCACTCGAAGGGGACGCGGGCCATCTGGCACAGGCTTTCGGAGTTGTCTGCCGACCGCACTGGACAAAGTACATTGGGTAGGATCTGGTCAGGGGTCACCAGATGGCAGCGGACTGCGGTCACACTGGCCCCTGTGTCACGGAGGGCTTCAACCCGGCGTCCATTGATGGTGACCCACTGGCCGTATTTTTGGGTGTTGGTGGGGATGGGTGCCCGCGGGACCATGTCCCTCTCCCCTAGACAGACCAGGGACATGGCGGCTGGTTCCCACTCGGGCTGGTACTGCTCGTATCCCTTGTCGTCTTCTTGGCCCAGCTCTTCTCCCAGGGCGGCAGCGGTGATCTAGCGGTTCACGGGGCTCTGATTTTTCGGGCAGTTCGGATCATTGGCGTAGTGGCCGGGTCGTTGGCACTTGTGGCAGGTAACGTTGGAGCGGAACCCTGGTCGCGTTGGAGGGCTTCCTCTTCCGGCCGGGGGCGGGGGGTTGTTCGTGGAGGGCACCGTGACGGTGTCTCGACCCCGACCCTGGCCTCCTCCTCCCCCCCGTGGACGGTGGGGCCCTTGGGAGGCTCGGTTCTGTTCGCTGGGCCAGCTCCGAGGGACTCGGGTGCTCTCCCATCGGTCTGCTTCGATGGCGAGTTTCCGAGGTTCGGTCAGCTTACTATCAAGGAGGTGCTGTCTTAGTTCGACGAAGCAATTATTGGAGAGGTGCTCCCATACCATGAGGTCGAATAATTGCTCGTAGGTGGTGACCTGGCTGCCCTTGATCCACCCCTCGAAGGCTCGGCTGAAAAAGTTCACGTACTCCACCCAGGTTGTACCAGGGATTCCTTTGCAGTCTCGAAATCTCTGCCGGTACATTTCGGGCGTGAGCCCATAGCGAGTGAGGAGGGCGGCCTTCATGTGGTCGTAGAATGTCATCTGATGGTCGGGGAGTTGCAGCAGGGCGTCTCTTCCTTCGTTGACGAATTTTCCCCATAACCCGGCTCCCCAGTCGCTCCGCAGGATTCGGTGGGAGGTCATTGCGACCTCGTAGGCTTTAAACCATTGCTGGATATCATCGTTCCAGTAGTATTCCCTGACGACGTCCTTGGGGATGTGGACCTTAGGGTCCGTAGGGGCAGTGGGGCTCTGGTGCCCGGAGACGCCGAGGTCTTTGTTCTGCCGTCGAATTTCTAGTTCCTTCAAGTTGCGCTCATGCTCGTAGGCTAGCCTTTTTTCTTCTAGCTCCCTCTGGCTCTTTTTCTCTTCTCGTTCTTCCCTGAGCCGCAAGTGTTCGAGGGTTATTTTTTGTTCTGCCAATTTGAGTTCTCCATCCAAGCGGAGTCGAGCCAGTTCCAATTCGTTAGAGCAGGCTTTTCTCCCGTTCTCGGGCCTCCTCGGACGAGAGGCCCGATCTTCGTTCGTCCACAGGGGTGGTACTTGCTTCGGTGGTCTCGAGGCTTTGATTTTGGGGTGGGGATGCTTCCGTCTCCACCCAGGATTCTAAGGCATGCTTGAGGTCATATTTCGTGCTCAGTCCCGTGGTAGCAATGCCCAGTTCTATACCGAATTGTTTTAGTTCTTTGTGGCTGCACTCTTCCAGCTTTTCCATCAGAAATGTTTCTGTTGTTCCACTTTCCTTTGTCGTCATGGTGGCTGTGTGTCGTGGGGTGAGTTACTCTCTGTACGATTATGCGTCGGCTCGGATCGCGCCGCTGGCCACCAATGTTAGACGGGGACCCGGAGGGTCGGCCGAGCACAGGGGGAGAGGCCTCCGGCGAGGGCCCTCTCCGGTAATCGTACAGACAGGTAACTTCCCCCCCACAGATAGACACCATACAGAGATGAGTCCTGCACACTTTTATATATCTTTAGGCAGGGGGATGAGCGGTACAGTGGGACCAGGATACGAGGATCCCGTCAATTCTAGTCTCTTTGGGGAAAAGGGTAGCGGGACAGTCTGAATACCGGGCTGGTTCAGAAGCAGCAAAAGGTGGAGCTCACAATCCTCGAGCTGGAGGGTTCGCAAGGATGGGCCGCGGCAGCGCCTGCAGGCCTGGTAGATGGTTCACGATGAGGAGGGCGGCGGCAGCGCCAGCAGGCTTCGAAGACGGTTCACGATGAGGAGGGCCGCGGCAGCGCCAGCAGGCCTTGAAGATGGTTCACGATGAGGAGGGCCGCGGCAGCGCCAGCAGGCTTCGAAGACGGTTCACGACGAGGAGGGCCGCGGCAGCGCCAGCAGGCCTTGAAGATGGTTCACGATGAGGAGGGCCGCGGCAGCGCCAGCAGGCTTCGAAGACGGTTCACGACGAGGAGGGCCGCGGCAGCGCCAGCAGGCCTTGAAGATGGTTCACGATGAGGAGGGCCGCGGCAGCGCCAGCAGGCTTCGAAGATGGTTCACGACGAGGAGGGCCGCGGCAGCGCCAGCAGGCCTTGCAGATGGTTCACGAAGAAGAGCCGCGGCAGCGCCAGCAGGCCTCCAAGGATGAGTTTGTCTCGGTGTCTCTCGACTCCAGGATACAACTGCCTTCCTGCTCTGGAGCTGCCCCAGTTATAGGTCTGGCCCCCTTTGATGTCCGGACCCTCGCACTTGGAGGTCGGGAGGTCCGGGATGAGGGAGTCCAGACACCCAGCAGGGGGGTGGAGCCAGTGCCCGGGGAGGCTGGGGGCGATCGATACCTGGCGGAGGGGAGCCATCAACACTCCTTCTCCCATTGACCTGCCAAGTGGTCTCTTCACCCCCTGGGTGGATGGTGCTGCCTCTATGTCGGGGCCTGGCTGGGCCCGAGGCCGAGGTCGACCCGAGGCCACGAGGCCTGGTCGTGTAGTGTCCAAAATGGCGGCTGGGCCGGAGACCGGGGTTCTGGAAGGGACCCTGGCCAGCCGATGCGGGGGTGTTCAGGAGCCAGGGTTCCATCGGGGAAGGGCCGGGGGTTGCCCCGGTGGGTTGCAAGGGTGGTTCTTGTCCGGGGAACCGGCGGAGCAGAGGTCCGTGGCCCGCCATGCGGGGCGGGGACGGGCCGGCCACGAGGCCTGTCCAACACAAACCCATAATTATTTTGCCCACCTTGCCACTGCAGATTCGACCCAGCCATAAGGGTATGCCCAAACCTGGAACCCCTGCACTCAGTGCCTCAGGATCCAACCTCACTGATGAGACCTAACAAGATCAAAACCTGTCTATGGTTGCTTGCAGGCCCATCTCGTAGGCCTCGTCTAGCAGTTCGGTATGGACTGTTCCCATGCGGAGCAGCCTCAGGACCGATTTGCATACAGCTGCCTTTTGTCTAGCGTGGCACCATGGGTAAAAAAACAATGCATTGGATTGCTACCTTGAGTGATACCCAGAGGTACACTATTTGCAAGCTTTCCTCTATTCCCCTTTTTGTGCATTGTGACAGTGGAAGAGAAACCATGCATCATTTAGTACCTCAAATGACATTATTTGGTTGACTGTGTGACCCCTCTTAACACCTTAGATGCGGCGCAAATATCCCTCCCCAGTGCTGCGCTGTCCATTGGAACTAGTGCTGAATGGACGTCCAATGGTCGTGCGCAGCACTGGGGAGGTAGTGCTGCCATCGGCCAACGCCCCGACGCAGCACTTAAGAGGTTAAGCCATCAACAGCCTTCTATATGCTACTGAGGGGCCAACAAGGAGCAGAATAATAACTACCCCTAGGGCAACAATGTGATGATGGTTAAGTGTATCAGCTACCCCTGTCCCAAGCTGCAGTCGTATGGTTTTGCATAATAGTACACGTACTCCGGTTTTGGCCTAGACTTCGCCTGCACACAGTCTATCTCTATTATTACCAAATGTGCTCATCTCTTTGGGTCTACCGAAAAAACCCAACCTTTAAACATAGAAAAACAAAGGTTTGAGGAGCACAGTGAGATTTTTACATCACTTAAAGAAATTATTTTTAAAGGAAGATAAAAAATAATATGCTCTAGAGATTGACTTCTGTGCTGTATGGTGTCTTCTACTGTCGTTTTGGAAGTTGTAAATTATTGCAAGAATTTCTTTAAGTAATGTAAATATCTCACTGTGCTCCTCAAACCTTTGCTTTTTTGTATGCTTTTGTGTGTTAGCATGTCTGAGAGTGGCCTTTGTTCTTCCTTCTATATAAGATATCATTGTCCTGGTGCAGAGCATACGATAAAACACATGAATAACTCTTAACATTGATAAGCATTACTTAGAATACATTGAGTACTTTCCTTCTATGTTATACCCGGGGGAGGCACATGTCACGGCAACATACAAAGCTTATAGTGGTCAATCTGTGGGCTCTAGGGGAGTACCTCTGCTCGTTTACTTATGGTCAGATTGTGCAAGCCCTACTGTGAGCACACATATCGCCGCTTTAGCAGCACTTTTTGCCGATAAAGCAGCGATTTTTTTATCGCCCTATTACCAAGCTGTTGCTAGCTTCCAGGCGATAGCAACCGGTTTGGGGCCCGCTTTGCATGTCAGCGATATTTATCTCTAATGAAATGCAAAGTAGGCGTACTCAAACTGGTAGCGACTGAAAGCAGTCGCTAATACAGCTATCGCTTATTAGCAATACTCGCAACGATATAAAAAAATGCGCCCTAACCGAGATTAGCGCCAGGATTTTACACCTGGTAAAAACCTGACTTAGCCATAATAATAAATGGGAGGTGGATTTTACGGCTAAGTCTCCACCTGCCTATTAGCGAGATTTTCCTTAGCAATAGGATTTTTATCGCTGGAAATCTCATGTTGAGAACGGGATTCGCCGCTATCGCTGGATTTTTTATTGCAATGGAGATAAACGTTGGTAATACCGCGTAATGTCCGCGATAAAATCCAGTGATAGGAGGCGATACAAAAAATCACGCTAAGCACGGTTTGCGATAATTATTGCAAGTTGTTGCTAATATGCCCCATTGTCCTAAGCTTCCAGTACTTTAGATTCTCGAAAGTGCTTTTGATCTGAATGCACACCACCTCACCACTTGAAATACTGTTTCAAGGTGTACAACTGTGCTCTAAATAACCAGGAAACATTGGCTGTGTCACGGCAGGTGTAGGCTCACACAGAAAAAGTTATTGATGCTGAAACCCTGCACAGAGCCGTAGACGTCGAGCAAACGTCATAGAACAAAACAAAATTGACTGAAATTCATTTTTAAAAAAGTACTTTGGGCGCAAATGTGACCCGTGAACCCTCAGGAGGATTCATCCTTACACAGTTCACAGATGTCCTGCATGGTTTTCTTTCTTTCCGCTGCTTTGGGTGCAGTTGTGAAATGTGCCACCCATTGAAACGCCACTGACTATGCGACAGTGGGCAATAGATACGCTGATGTAACAGCAAGATATTGCGCCTTAAACACTTGCACCTTTAATAGGGAATATCAAAATGAGATGTTGGATGCCACATATTGCAATCTGTTGTTGACAGCTGTTGATACTTAGGAGGAAGTTAAGAGATTACAGGAAGAAGTGCAGAAGCAGAATATCAAGGCTGGATCAGAGCAGGTTGTGCCAAAAGAAATGTGAGGATGACATTTGGGTTTCAGGAGAAGGAAGACCTGTGTTGCCCCTGTGTTGCCTGATAGCTTGTTGTCTACAATGATGCGACATTATCATGGACCTGCACATGTAGGGAGAGACACAATGGTGCACCTGTTTAGGTAAACGTGGTTTAACGCAAGATTTAGAAGGATGGCTGAAGGATTATGTCACAGATGTGTTGTATGTCAACAACAGGATGTAGGCAGAAGAACAGCAGTAACACTGAGTCCCATAGCGAGATTAGGGGGCCCCTTTAACACCTTGGGTGCTAAGGGAATTCCTGCTGGGTGCTGAAATATTCTGATCCCCATTCTTCATGACAAAGCCAGCTCGTCATAAGCACAGCGCAGGTAACACCCATGACGAGCTGGCTTTGTCATCAGCACTGAAGGGGTTAATAAGATGCAACTGGACTTTATCAAGATGCCGGTGCACCATAGGTTGAGATATGCCCTGTACGGCGGCTGTACGTCTTGTCCTGCCCCAGGTGCCCGGCAGGAGGCACATTGTGGGCCAAGTTCAATAGGAAGTCTCTGAATCGGAGGGGGACCACCAGCACCCGGCTGGCTCCCAGCTCGGCAATATTTTGCTCACTGTAGAGCAGCTCGTTGTCCCAGTAGATCTAGTGGGCCCCCGAGGCAACCCCTGCACTCTGGGCTATGGCTTGTTGTCGGAGTCCCTCGAGGGAGGGACACGCTCTTTGTTCCTGGCGGAACTGTTCCTGCGTGGGGCCACCTTCTTGGCGCCACTGGGCCAGCTCCGGGAGATCTTGGAGTTGATCCGGTTCTTTGTTGCCGGACCCCAGAGGACCAGGCTCAGGGGTGGCTTCTTCTGTGACGACTGGCGGAGGAGGTTCGGGCCACTCCTGTTCCTATGGGCTGGAGATGGCGCGGGCGGCCATGGACCGGGTCGTTGCACAGACCCATTCAGGGAGACCAAGCATCCCCAGGTGCTCCCTCCGCTCAACGGCTGACCAGGGGGAGCTCTCGAGGTCGTTCCCCAGAAGGCAGTCCACCGGAGCATCGTCGCGGACAGTTACTTTTAGCATGCCGGACACCCCTCCCCACTCGAAGGGGACGCGGGCCATCTGGCACAGGCTTTCGGAGTTGTCTGCCGACCGCACTGGACAAAGTACATTGGGTAGGATCTGGTCAGGGGTCACCAGATGGCAGCGGACTGCGGTCACACTGGCCCCTGTGTCACGGAGGGCTTCAACCCGGCGTCCATTGATGGTGACCCACTGGCCGTATTTTTGGGTGTTGGTGGGGATGGGTGCCCGCGGGACCATGTCCCTCTCCCCTAGACAGACCAGGGACATGGCGGCTGGTTCCCACTCGGGCTGGTACTGCTCGTATCCCTTGTCGTCTTCTTGGCCCAGCTCTTCTCCCAGGGCGGCAGCGGTGATCTAGCGGTTCACGGGGCTCTGATTTTTCGGGCAGTTCGGATCATTGGCGTAGTGGCCGGGTCGTTGGCACTTGTGGCAGGTAACGTTGGAGCGGAACCCTGGTCGCGTTGGAGGGCTTCCTCTTCCGGCCGGGGGCGGGGGGTTGTTCGTGGAGGGCACCGTGACGGTGTCTCGACCCCGACCCTGGCCTCCTCCTCCCCCCCGTGGACGGTGGGGCCCTTGGGAGGCTCGGTTCTGTTCGCTGGGCCAGCTCCGAGGGACTCGGGTGCTCTCCCATCGGTCTGCTTCGATGGCGAGTTTCCGAGGTTCGGTCAGCTTACTATCAAGGAGGTGCTGTCTTAGTTCGACGAAGCAATTATTGGAGAGGTGCTCCCATACCATGAGGTCGAATAATTGCTCGTAGGTGGTGACCTGGCTGCCCTTGATCCACCCCTCGAAGGCTCGGCTGAAAAAGTTCACGTACTCCACCCAGGTTGTACCAGGGATTCCTTTGCAGTCTCGAAATCTCTGCCGGTACATTTCGGGCGTGAGCCCATAGCGAGTGAGGAGGGCGGCCTTCATGTGGTCGTAGAATGTCATCTGATGGTCGGGGAGTTGCAGCAGGGCGTCTCTTCCTTCGTTGACGAATTTTCCCCATAACCCGGCTCCCCAGTCGCTCCGCAGGATTCGGTGGGAGGTCATTGCGACCTCGTAGGCTTTAAACCATTGCTGGATATCATCGTTCCAGTAGTATTCCCTGACGACGTCCTTGGGGATGTGGACCTTAGGGTCCATAGGGGCAGTGGGGCTCTGGTGCCCGGAGACGCCGAGGTCTTTGTTCTGCCGTCGAATTTCTAGTTCCTTCAAGTTGCGCTCATGCTCGTAGGCTAGCCTTTTTTCTTCTAGCTCCCTCTGGCTCTTTTTCTCTTCTCGTTCTTCCCTGAGCCGCAAGTGTTCGAGGGTTATTTTTTGTTCTGCCAATTTGAGTTCTCCATCCAAGCGGAGTCGAGCCAGTTCCAATTCGTTAGAGCAGGCTTTTCTCCCGTTCTCGGGCCTCCTCGGACGAGAGGCCCGATCTTCTTTCGTCCACAGGGGTGGTACTTGCTTCAGTGGTCTCGAGGCTTTGATTTTGGGGTGGGGATGCTTCCGTCTCCACCCAGGATTCTAAGGCATGCTTGAGGTCATATTTCGTGCTCAGTCCCGTGGTAGCAATGCCCAGTTCTATACCGAATTGTTTTAGTTCTTTGTGGCTGCACTCTTCCAGCTTTTCCATCAGAAATGTTTCTGTTGTTCCACTTTCCTTTGTCGTCATGGTGGCTGTGTGTCGTGGGGTGAGTTACTCTCTGTACGATTATGCGTCGGCTCGGATCGCGCCGCTGGCCACCAATGTTAGACGGGGACCCGGAGGGTCGGCCGAGCACAGGGGGAGAGGCCTCCGGCGAGGGCCCTCTCCGGTAATCGTACAGACAGGTAACTTCCCCCCCACAGATAGACACCATACAGAGATGAGTCCTGCACACTTTTATATATCTTTAGGCAGGGGGATGAGCGGTACAGTGGGACCAGGATACGAGGATCCCGTCAATTCTAGTCTCTTTGGGGAAAAGGGTAGCGGGACAGTCTGAATACCGGGCTGGTTCAGAAGCAGCAAAAGGTGGAGCTCACAATCCTCGAGCTGGAGGGTTCGCAAGGATGGGCCGCGGCAGCGCCTGCAGGCCTGGTAGATGGTTCACGATGAGGAGGGCGGCGGCAGCGCCAGCAGGCTTCGAAGACGGTTCACGATGAGGAGGGCCGCGGCAGCGCCAGCAGGCCTTGAAGATGGTTCACGATGAGGAGGGCCGCGGCAGCGCCAGCAGGCTTCGAAGGCGGTTCACGACGAGGAGGGCCGCGGCAGCGCCAGCAGGCCTTGAAGATGGTTCACGATGAGGAGGGCCGCGGCAGCGCCAGCAGGCTTCGAAGACGGTTCACGACGAGGAGGGCCGCGGCAGCGCCAGCAGGCCTTGAAGATGGTTCACGATGAGGAGGGCCGCGGCAGCGCCAGCAGGCTTCGAAGATGGTTCACGACGAGGAGGGCCGCGGCAGCGCCAGCAGGCCTTGCAGATGGTTCACGAAGAAGAGCCGCGGCAGCGCCAGCAGGCCTCCAAGGATGAGTTTGTCTCGGTGTCTCTCGACTCCAGGATACAACTGCCTTCCTGCTCTGGAGCTGCCCCAGTTATAGGTCTGGCCCCCTTTGATGTCCGGACCCTCGCACTTGGAGGTCGGGAGGTCCGGGATGAGGGAGTCCAGACACCCAGCAGGGGGGTGGAGCCAGTGCCCGGGGAGGCTGGGGGCGATCGATACCTGGCGGAGGGGAGCCATCAACACTCCTTCTCCCATTGACCTGCCAAGTGGTCTCTTCACCCCCTGGGTGGATGGTGCTGCCTCTATGTCGGGGCCTGGCTGGGCCCGAGGCCGAGGTCGACCCGAGGCCACGAGGCCTGGTCGTGTAGTGTCCAAAATGGCGGCTGGGCCGGAGACCGGGGTTCTGGAAGGGACCCTGGCCAGCCGATGCGGGGGTGTTCAGGAGCCAGGGTTCCATCGGGGAAGGGCCGGGGGTTGCCCCGGTGGGTTGCAAGGGTGGTTCTTGTCCGGGGAACCGGCGGAGCAGAGGTCCGTGGCCCGCCATGCGGGGCGGGGACGGGCCGGCCACGAGGCCTGTCCAACACAAACCCATAATTATTTTGCCCACCTTGCCACTGCAGATTCGACCCAGCCATAAGGGTATGCCCAAACCTGGAACCCCTGCACTCAGTGCCTCAGGATCCAACCTCACTGATGAGACCTAACAAGATCAAAACCTGTCTATGGTTGCTTGCAGGCCCATCTCGTAGGCCTCGTCTAGCAGTTCGGTATGGACTGTTCCCATGCGGAGCAGCCTCAGGACCGATTTGCATACAGCTGCCTTTTGTCTAGCGTGGCACCATGGGTAAAAAAACAATGCATTGGATTGCTACCTTGAGTGATACCCAGAGGTACACTATTTGCAAGCTTTCCTCTATTCCCCTTTTTGTGCATTGTGACAGTGGAAGAGAAACCATGCATCATTTAGTACCTCAAATGACATTATTTGGTTGACTGTGTGACCCCTCTTAACACCTTAGATGCGGCGCAAATATCCCTCCCCAGTGCTGCGCTGTCCATTGGAACTAGTGCTGAATGGACGTCCAATGGTCGTGCGCAGCACTGGGGAGGTAGTGCTGCCATCGGCCAACGCCCCGACGCAGCACTTAAGAGGTTAAGCCATCAACAGCCTTCTATATGCTACTGAGGGGCCAACAAGGAGCAGAATAATAACTACCCCTAGGGCAACAATGTGATGATGGTTAAGTGTATCAGCTACCCCTGTCCCAAGCTGCAGTCGTATGGTTTTGCATAATAGTACACGTACTCCGGTTTTGGCCTAGACTTCGCCTGCACACAGTCTATCTCTATTATTACCAAATGTGCTCATCTCTTTGGGTCTACCGAAAAAACCCAACCTTTAAACATAGAAAAACAAAGGTTTGAGGAGCACAGTGAGATTTTTACATCACTTAAAGAAATTATTTTTAAAGGAAGATAAAAAATAATATGCTCTAGAGATTGACTTCTGTGCTGTATGGTGTCTTCTACTGTCGTTTTGGAAGTTGTAAATTATTGCAAGAATTTCTTTAAGTAATGTAAATATCTCACTGTGCTCCTCAAACCTTTGCTTTTTTGTATGCTTTTGTGTGTTAGCATGTCTGAGAGTGGCCTTTGTTCTTCCTTCTATATAAGATATCATTGTCCTGGTGCAGAGCATACGATAAAACACATGAATAACTCTTAACATTGATAAGCATTACTTAGAATACATTGAGTACTTTCCTTCTATGTTATACCCGGGGGAGGCACATGTCACGGCAACATACAAAGCTTATAGTGGTCAATCTGTGGGCTCTAGGGGAGTACCTCTGCTCGTTTACTTATGGTCAGATTGTGCAAGCCCTACTGTGAGCACACATATCGCCGCTTTAGCAGCACTTTTTGCCGATAAAGCAGCGATTTTTTTATCGCCCTATTACCAAGCTGTTGCTAGCTTCCAGGCGATAGCAACCGGTTTGGGGCCCGCTTTGCATGTCAGCGATATTTATCTCTAATGAAATGCAAAGTAGGCGTACTCAAACTGGTAGCGACTGAAAGCAGTCGCTAATACAGCTATCGCTTATTAGCAATACTCGCAACGATATAAAAAAATGCGCCCTAACCGAGATTAGCGCCAGGATTTTACACCTGGTAAAAACCTGACTTAGCCATAATAATAAATGGGAGGTGGATTTTACGGCTAAGTCTCCACCTGCCTATTAGCGAGATTTTCCTTAGCAATAGGATTTTTATCGCTGGAAATCTCATGTTGAGAACGGGATTCGCCGCTATCGCTGGATTTTTTATTGCAATGGAGATAAACGTTGGTAATACCGCGTAATGTCCGCGATAAAATCCAGTGATAGGAGGCGATACAAAAAATCACGCTAAGCACGGTTTGCGATAATTATTGCAAGTTGTTGCTAATATGCCCCATTGTCCTAAGCTTCCAGTACTTTAGATTCTCGAAAGTGCTTTTGATCTGAATGCACACCACCTCACCACTTGAAATACTGTTTCAAGGTGTACAACTGTGCTCTAAATAACCAGGAAACATTGGCTGTGTCACGGCAGGTGTAGGCTCACACAGAAAAAGTTATTGATGCTGAAACCCTGCACAGAGCCGTAGACGTCGAGCAAACGTCATAGAACAAAACAAAATTGACTGAAAGTCATTTTAAAAAAAGTACTTTGGGCGCAAATGTGACCCGTGAACCCTCAGGAGGATTCATCCTTACACAGTTCACAGATGTCCTGCATGGTTTTCTTTCTTTCCGCTGCTTTGGGTGCAGTTGTGAAATGTGCCACCCATTGAAACGCCACTGACTATGCGACAGTGGGCAATAGATACGCTGATGTAACAGCAAGATATTGCGCCTTAAACACTTGCACCTTTAATAGGGAATATCAAAATGAGATATTGGATGCCACATATTGCAATCTGTTGTTGACAGCTGTTGATACTTAGGAGGAAGTTAAGAGATTACAGGAAGAAGTGCAGAAGCAGAATATCAAGGCTGGATCAGAGCAGGTTGTGCCAAAAGAAATGTGAGGATGACATTTGGGTTTCAGGAGAAGGAAGACCTGTGTTGCCCCTGTGTTGCCTGATAGCTTGTTGTCTACAATGATGCGACATTATCATGGACCTGCACATGTAGGGAGAGACACAATGGTGCACCTGTTTAGGTAAACGTGGTTTAACGCAAGATTTAGAAGGATGGCTGAAGGATTATGTCACAGATGTGTTGTATGTCAACAACAGGATGTAGGCAGAAGAACAGCAGTAACACTGAGTCCCATAGCGAGATTAGGGGGCCCCTTTAACACCTTGGGTGCTAAGGGAATTCCTGCTGGGTGCTGAAATATTCTGATCCCCATTCTTCATGACAAAGCCAGCTCGTCATAAGCACAGCGCAGGTAACACCCATGACGAGCTGGCTTTGTCATCAGCACTGAAGGGGTTAATAAGATGCAACTGGACTTTATCAAGATGCCGGTGCACCATAGGTTGAGATATGCCCTGTACGGCGGCTGTACGTCTTGTCCTGCCCCAGGTGCCCGGCAAGAGGCACATTGTGGGCCAAGTTCAATAGGAAGTCTCTGAATCGGAGGGGGACCACCAGCACCCGGCTGGCTCCCAGCTCGGCAATATTTTGCTCACTGTAGAGCAGCTCGTTGTCCCAGTAGATCTAGTGGGCCCCCGAGGCAACCCCTGCACTCTGGGCTATGGCTTGTTGTCGGAGTCCCTCGAGGGAGGGACACGCTCTTTGTTCCTGGCGGAACTGTTCCTGCGTGGGGCCACCTTCTTGGCGCCACTGGGCCAGCTCCGGGAGATCTTGGAGTTGATCCGGTTCTTTGTTGCCGGACCCCAGAGGACCAGGCTCAGGGGTGGCTTCTTCTGTGACGACTGGCGGAGGAGGTTCGGGCCACTCCTGTTCCTATGGGCTGGAGATGGCGCGGGCGGCCATGGACCGGGTCGTTGCACAGACCCATTCAGGGAGACCAAGCATCCCCAGGTGCTCCCTCCGCTCAACGGCTGACCAGGGGGAGCTCTTGAGGTCGTTCCCCAGAAGGCAGTCCACCGGAGCATCGTCGCGGACAGTTACTTTTAGCATGCCGGACACCCCTCCCCACTCGAAGGGGACGCGGGCCATCTGGCACAGGCTTTCGGAGTTGTCTGCCGACCGCACTGGACAAAGTACATTGGGTAGGATCTGGTCAGGGGTCACCAGATGGCAGCGGACTGCGGTCACACTGGCCCCTGTGTCACGGAGGGCTTCAACCCGGCGTCCATTGATGGTGACCCACTGGCCGTATTTTTGGGTGTTGGTGGGGATGGGTGCCCGCGGGACCATGTCCCTCTCCCCTAGACAGACCAGGGACATGGCGGCTGGTTCCCACTCGGGCTGGTACTGCTCGTATCCCTTGTCGTCTTCTTGGCCCAGCTCTTCTCCCAGGGCGGCGGCGGTGATCTGGCGGTTCACGGGGCTCTGATTTTTCGGGCAGTTCGGATCATTGGCGTAGTGGCCGGGTCGTTGGCACTTGTGGCAGGTAACGTTGGAGCGGAACCCTGGTCGCGTTGGAGGGCTTCCTCTTCCGGCCGGGGGCGGGGAGTTGTTCGTGGAGGGCACCGTGACGGTGTCTCGACCCCGAAACTGGCCTCCTCCTCCCCCCCGTGGACGGTGGGGCCCTTGGGAGGCTCGGTTCTGTTCGCTGGGCCAGCTCCGAGGGACTCGGGTGCTCTCCCATCGGTCTGCTTCGATGGCGAGTTTTACGAGGTTCGGTCAGCTTACTATCAAGGAGGTGCTGTCTTAGTTCGACGAAGCAATTATTGGAGAGGTGCTCCCATACCATGAGGTCGAATAATTGCTCGTAGGTGGTGACCTGGCTGCCCTTGATCCACCCCTCGAAGGCTCGGCTGAAAAAGTTCACGTACTCCACCCAGGTTGTACCAGGGATTCCTTTGCAGTCTCGAAATCTCTGCCGGTACATTTCGGGCGTGAGCCCATAGCGAGTGAGGAGGGCGGCCTTCATGTGGTCGTAGAATGTCATCTGATGGTCGGGGAGTTGCAGCAGGGCGTCTCTTCCTTCGTTGACGAATTTTCCCCATAACCCGGCTCCCCAGTCGCTCCGCAGGATTCGGTGGGAGGTCATTGCGACCTCGTAGGCTTTAAACCATTGCTGGATATCATCGTTCCAGTAGTATTCCCTGACGAAGTCCTTGGGGATGTGGACCTTAGGGTCCGTAGGGGCAGTGGGGCTCTGGTGCCCGGAGACGCCGAGGTCTTTGTTCTGCCGTCGAATTTCTAGTTCCTTCAAGTTGCGCTCATGCTCGTAGGCTAGCCTTTTTTCTTCTAGCTCCCTCTGGCTCTTTTTCTCTTCTCGTTCTTCCCTGAGCCGCAAGTGTTCGAGGGTTATTTTTTGTTCTGCCAATTTGAGTTCTCCATCCAAGCGGAGTCGAGCCAGTTCCAATTCGTGGAGCCGGCTTTTCTCCCATTCTCGGGCCTCCTCGGACGAGAGACCCGATCTTCTTTCGTCCAGAGGGGTGGTACTTGCTTCGGTGGTCTCGAGGCTTTGATTTTGGGGTGGGGATGCTTCCGTCTCCACCCAGGATTCTAAGGCATGCTTGAGGTCATATTTCGTGCTCAGTCCCGTGGTAGCAATGCCCAGTTCTATACCGAATTGTTTTAGTTCTTTGTGGCTGCACTCTTCCAGCTTTTCCATCAGAAATGTTTCTGTTGTTCCACTTTCCTTTGTCGTCATGGTGGCTGTGTGTCGTGGGGTGAGTTACTCTCTGTACGATTATGCGTCGGCTCGGATCGCGCCGCTGGCCACCAATGTTAGACGGGGACCCGGAGGGTCGGCCGAGCACAGGGGGAGAGGCCTCCGGCGAGGGCCCTCTCCGGTAATCGTACAGACAGGTAACTTCCCCCCCACAGATAGACACCATACAGAGATGAGTCCTGCACACTTTTATATATCTTTAGGCAGGGGGATGAGCGGTACAGTGGGACCAGGATACGAGGATCCCGTCAATTCTAGTCTCTTTGGGGAAAAGGGTAGCGGGACAGTCTGAATACCGGGCTGGTTCAGAAGCAGCAAAAGGTGGAGCTCACAATCCTCGAGCTGGAGGGTTCGCAAGGATGGGCCGCGGCAGCGCCTGCAGGCCTGGTAGATGGTTCACGATGAGGAGGGCGGCGGCAGCGCCAGCAGGCTTCGAAGACGGTTCACGACGAGGAGGGCCGCGGCAGCGCCAGCAGGCCTTGAAGATGGTTCACGATGAGGAGGGCCGCGGCAGCGCCAGCAGGCTTCGAAGACGGTTCACGACGAGGAGGGCCGCGGCAGCGCCAGCAGGCCTTGAAGATGGTTCACGATGAGGAGGGCCGCGGCAGCGCCAGCAGGCTTCGAAGACGGTTCACGACGAGGAGGGCCGCGGCAGCGCCAGCAGGCCTTGAAGATGGTTCACGATGAGGAGGGCCGCGGCAGCGCCAGCAGGCTTCGAAGATGGTTCACGACAAGGAGGGCCGCGGCAGCGCCAGCAGGACTTGCAGATGGTTCACGAAGAAGAGCCGCGGCAGCGCCAGCAGGCCTCCAAGGATGAGTTTGTCTCGGTGTCTCTCGACTCCAGGATACGACTGCCTTCCTGCTCTGGAGCTGCCCCAGTTATAGGTCTGGCCCCCTTTGATGTCCGGACCCTCGCACTTGGAGGTCGGGAGGTCCGGGATGAGGGAGTCCAGACACCCAGCAGGGGGGTGGAGCCAGTGCCCGGGGAGGCTGGGGGCGATCGATACCTGGCGGAGGGGAGCCATGAACACTCCTTCTCCCATTGACCTGCCAAGTGGTCTCTTCACCCCCTGGGTGGATGGTGCTGCCTCTATGTCGGGGCCTGGCTGGGCCCGAGGCCGAGGTCGACCCGAGGCCACGAGGCCTGGTCGTGTAGTGTCCAAAATGGCGGCTGGGCCGGAGACCGGGGTTCTGGAAGGGACCCTGGCCAGCCGATGCAGGGGTGTTCAGGAGCCAGGGTTCCATCGGGGAAGGGCCGGGGGTTGCCCCGGTGGGTTGCAAGGGTGGTTCTTGTCCGGGGAACCGGCGGAGCAGAGGTCCGTGGCCCGCCATGCGGGGCGGGGACGGGCCGGCCACGAGGCCTGTCCAACACAAACCCATAATTATTTTGCCCACCTTGCCACTGCAGATTCGACCCAGCCATAAGGGTATGCCCAAACCTGGAACCCCTGCACTCAGTGCCTCAGGATCCAACCTCACTGATGAGACCTAACAAGATCAAAACCTGTCTATGGTTGCTTGCAGGCCCATCTCGTAGGCCTCGTCTAGCAGTTCGGTATGGACTGTTCCCATGCGGAGCAGCCTCAGGACCGATTTGCATACAGCTGCCTTTTGTCTAGCGTGGCACCATGGGTAAAAAAACAATGCATTGGATTGCTACCTTGAGTGATACCCAGAGGTACACTATTTGCAAGCTTTCCTCTATTCCCCTTTTTGTGCATTGTGACAGTGGAAGAGAAACCATGCATCATTTAGTACCTCAAATGACATTATTTGGTTGACTGTGTGACCCCTCTTAACACCTTAGATGCGGCGCAAATATCCCTCCCCAGTGCTGCGCTGTCCATTGGAACTAGTGCTGAATGGACGTCCAATGGTCGTGCGCAGCACTGGGGAGGTAGTGCTGCCATCGGCCAACGCCCCGACGCAGCACTTAAGAGGTTAAGCCATCAACAGCCTTCTATATGCTACTGAGGGGCCAACAAGGAGCAGAATAATAACTACCCCTAGGGCAACAATGTGATGATGGTTAAGTGTATCAGCTACCCCTGTCCCAAGCTGCAGTCGTATGGTTTTGCATAATAGTACACGTACTCCGGTTTTGGCCTAGACTTCGCCTGCACACAGTCTATCCCTATTATTACCAAATGTGCTCATCTCTTTGGGTCTACCGAAAAAACCCAACCTTTAAACATAGAAAAACAAAGGTTTGAGGAGCACGGTGAGATTTTTACATCACTTAAAGAAATTATTTTTAAAGGAAGATAAAAAATAATATGCTCTAGAGATTGACTTCTGTGCTGTATGGTGTCTTCTACTGTCGTTTTGGAAGTTGTAAATTATTGCAAGAATTTCTTTAAGTAATGTAAATATCTCACTGTGCTCCTCAAACCTTTGCTTTTTTGTATGCTTTTGTGTGTTAGCATGTCTGAGAGTGGCCTTTGTTCTGCCTTCTATATAAGATATCATTGTCCTGGTGCAGAGCATACGATAAAACACATGAATAACTCTTAACATTGATAAGCATTACTTAGAATACATTGAGTACTTTCCTTCTATGTTATACCCTGGGGAGGCAAATGTCACGGCAACATACAAAGCTTATAGTTGTCAATCTGTGGGCTCTAGGGGAGTACCTCTGCTCGTTTACTTATGGTCAGATTGTGCAAGCCCTACTGTGAACACACATATCGCCGCTTTAGCAGCACTTTTTGCCGATAAAGCAGCGATTTTTTTATCGCCCTATTACCAAGCTGTTGCTAGCTTCCAGGCGATAGCAACCGGTTTGGGGCCCGCTTTGCATGTCAGCGATATTTATCTCTAATGAAATGCAAAGTAGGCGTACTCAAACTGGTAGCGACTGAAAGCAGTCGCTAATACAGCTATCGCTTATTAGCAATACTCGCAACGATATAAAAAAATGCGCCCTAACCGAGATTAGCGCCAGGATTTTACACCTGGTAAAAACCTGACTTAGCCATAATAATCAATGGGAGGTGGATTTTACGGCTAAGTCTCCACCTGCCTATTAGCGAGATTTTCCTTAGCAATAGGATTTTTATCGCTGGAAATCTCATGTTGAGAACGGGATTCGCCGCTATCGCTGGATTTTTTATTGCAATGGAGATAAACGTTGGTAATACCGCGTAATGTCCGCGATAAAATCCAGTCATAGGAGGCGATACAAAAAATCACGCTAAGCACGGTTTGCGATAATTATTGCAAGTTGTTGCTAATATGCCCCATTGTCCTAAGCTTCCAGTACTTTAGATTCTCGAAAGTGCCTTTGATCTGAATGCACACCACCTCACCACTTGAAATACTGTTTCAAGGTGTACAACTGTGCTCTAAATAACCAGGAAACATTGGCTGTGTCACGGCAGGTGTAGGCTCACACAGAAAAAGTTATTGATGCTGAAACCCTGCACAGAGCCGTAGACGTCGAGCAAACGTCATAGAACAAAACAAAATTGACTGAAAGTCATTTTAAAAAAAGTACTTTGGGCGCAAATGTGACCCGTGAACCCTCAGGAGGATTCATCCTTACACAGTTCACAGATGTCCTGCATGGTTTTCTTTCTTTCCGCTGCTTTGGGTGCAGTTGTGAAATGTGCCACCCATTGAAACGCCACTGACTATGCGACAGTGGGCAATAGATACGCTGATGTAACAGCAAGATATTGCGCCTTAAACACTTGCACCTTTAATAGGGAATATCAAAATGAGATATTGGATGCCACATATTGCAATCTGTTGTTGACAACTGTTGATACTTAGGAGGAAGTTAAGAGATTACAGGAAGAAGTGCAGAAGCAGAATATCAAGGCTGGATCAGAGCAGGTTGTGCCAAAAGAAATGTGAGGATGACATTTGGGTTTCAGGAGAAGGAAGACCTGTGTTGCCCCTGTGTTGCCTGATAGCTTGTTGTCTACAATGATGCAACATTATCATGGACCTGCACATGTAGGGAGAGACACAATGGTGCACCTGTTTAGGTAAACGTGGTTTAACCCAAGATTTAGAAGGATGGCTGAAGGATTATGTCACAGATGTGTTGTATTTCAACAACAGGATGTAGGCAGAAGAACAGCAGTAACACTGAGTCCCATAGCGAGATTAGGGGGCCCCTTTAACACCTTGGGTGCTAAGGGAATTCCTGCTGGGTGCTGAAATATTCTGATCCCCATTCTTCATGACAAAGCCAGCTCGTCATAAGCACAGCGCAGGTAACACCCATGACGAGCTGGCTTTGTCATCAGCACTGAAGGGGTTAATAATATGCAACTGGACTTTATCAAGATGCCGGTGCACCATAGGTTGAGATATGCCCTAGTGATTTTGTGCAATTCTCATGCCGGATTCAAGCTTACCTGACTAGGAGAAATGATAGTGTCAAATTGGCTAAGTTGTTGTTGAGGGTGTGTATGCCACTGTTCGGTTTCCTGACTTCTCTGGAGTCAGACCAAGGAACTCATTCTAATAATGGGATCCTGAAGATTTTGTGTGCAGCAGTACAAGTCGAACAGAGGCTCCACTGCAGTTACTGACCAGAGGCTTTTGGAATTGTTGACAAGTCAATGGCACTTTGAAATCTAGATTGGCTAAAGTATGCACTCCAACGTCTCTGAAATGGCAGGATACATTGCCGCTTTGGTTGATGAGTCTAAGCAGTACTCTAGATAGCAGGGCAGGTTTGTCCCCCATGAGATCATCATGGGAAAGGAGATAAGGCTGCTAGTTGTGCCTGCAAATGCACTTGTGCACATCACAGTTTAACTGATTCTTGATTACTGTAAAGGACTGGCTGATGTGGTGCATTCTGTGTCTCACCACGTTGGAGAGGCTAGAAAGCAAGGCCTGAGTCTGCTGAAGCATCGTTTGGTTGACCCTTAGAAGAATACAGAGTAGGGATAAGGAAGTCTCATGAAGATCATTGTGCATGTATTTTAATGGAAAGGATATTTGAACTTTGTTTGCTCTTTTTGCAAGTGGAAACTTGCTGCAATTTTCTAGTTAAAAAGTCTGACATTAGCACAACTCATGGAGCCTAACCCAAACACTAGTAGGTGTAGACACTTGTGTGTAGGAGTATTTCTCGTTCTGGCATTAGAGTTAATTGCTTTGCTTGTAATTTTGAGTTTGACCCATTCTTCACAAGTGAAGGAGCTTAGGTCTACACATGCCCCTCAAACACCACTTTCTACTGACAAACGTTTACCTGCAATAGATTAGAAAGAACTACATGTAGATACTTCTAGAGGAAATTTTTAATTGAATGTTTATTCAAAATTGCTTCATGAATCTGTTGACACTATGGATGCTAGAGATTGCAACTTTTGAATGCAATTACCTGCATCAGTTGCTGAGGAATTACATATTATCAGCTCCCCTTGACGTATGGAGTTACTTGTAGCTTATTGTTGACCTTATTCTATGGAAAGGGTAATTTTCAGTACAATTATTTGAAACATGATTTGGTTTTTTCAGATGTTTCTGTGCTGAAGCACTTGAATCGACAGCCAGGTGCAAAATAATTCTGAGATAGTAGGACATTTCTTTAGATCCACCATGATGTAAAGATACAGCTTATGCAAATAGACATAATTTAACTTGTTCCTTAACAGGGGTAGAAAATAAATCCATAGATTCGGTAGAAGACAGGTGAAGGGACATAGTAGCTAAAGCAACAAATGATTTAAAAGTGCCACAATGGGCAAAAGATGAAAGCGGGGAATAGACTAGTGGGAAATATGTCTGCACTAGCTTTAGTTTGCCAACAGAAAGGTAGATTATGCAAATTCATTAGAAAATCCACAATTGGCACAACTTTCACAGATAATTGTGAAAGTGATCATACATTTGAAGACTTATATTGAGTAGATCCTGTTTTTCCTGGAGTCTATTACATTTACGGGAAAAATGCATTTTACAAGTTAACCAAAAAATATTATGGAACATGTTACATGGGGATAGTTTTCCATAGATTTATCATGTGAGGCAGCTTGATGACTCAACAAGGGAACAACAAATGAGGAAAAAAAGAGGTGGTAGCACTAGTAAAATTGTAGGTGACATTTTTGGTGCTCTGATACCATCTGCAAGAGTGATACTCAACTCACCAGTATTAGAAAGCTTTCTACTGTAGTTGATAAGTTATCCTCTAGCATAGCTTGATATGGAAATGGTTGGGATCAAATCAGTGGTCTTGCAGAATCGACTTACATTGAAAGTCCTTCTCGCAAAGGAGGACGGAGTCTGCCGGATGTTAAAAGTTCAACAATGTTGCATTTACATTCCAGTCGAGAATAAGGACTTGAAGAAATGCATATAGAACATCACTGACCTAAAGAAAGATTTGAAAGAGTTACCAGCAACAGGTGCGTAAAGGCAGATGGTTTAGAAACCTAGGTAGTGGAATTCTTGGAAGCATTTTGAAACCCTTAGTGATAATTGTTTTTTGTGGATTATTCTTGTATGTAATCTTTAAGGGATTGAAATGTACACAAGTGAAGAAAGGAGTGACGAGAAAGAGAACAGACATAGAACTAAAGACAGACTGATCAAATACTATGATGCCAGGAATTGTCTAGAGGATTCTAGAAGAAAAATTATGAAATCACCAAGATTGTGATTTTTCCATCGGAGGGGGATGGGTGCATCACAGATTTGACCATCCTTTACACATTACAAATGCGTCACAACTTCATAACAAATGCATGACATGAATGTGCAGTTAGCACTTGATTCTTATATTATCCAACAATATTAAAATAGGTGTTGCAGTTGACATTATCATTAAAGTGCATTTACAGTAGGATTAGTAAATTTACTCAAACTGTGTCTGACTGTGTTAAAAGAGAAATTAATAACCCCTTCTTACTTAGTAGATAAGTTCTCCCTATAAAGTTAATTCAACTTACATGATGTGCGCTTTAATATATTGATTGACATTTACTATTTAGATATTTGTGTAGAAACAAAAACAATCCTCACGTAATGAAATCTTATTGTATGTTAAAACAAATTCGGTTTGTGTAATGTGTGCATTAATGTGTCATATATGTGATTTAAATGTAGTTCTTAGCCAGACTTGCACATGATTATTCAAAGAATGTACTGTATGCTTAATGTAGCCTGACCTTAACACTTTTCTCATTCATATTTGTTTGTGTTTAATTGTGCACACGCATATTAAATATGCACTCTTGCTCATATTTTAAGTTGATAATTTAGACCAATAATTCTTCATGCTTTGTAAATGTGGGTTTTCATTTCCTGATAACATGACATTTCTTGCAGGTAGTCACATGCATTTGTAGTCTTAGAATAGATACATTACTGTACTAGAGATAGAGAAAGAGCCTGTAAAGAAGCCCTTGACATAAGAATATTGAGGGCCAGAATGTTAACTGAAAGGCCTATTCAGAAATGTTTCAACCTGATATGTTCATGAGAGAACGATTTTGTTCCCTTGTTTGTTGTGGGACATTTGGGATTCATGGCAGTCTACAACATGACAAGTGGAGAAAGACAATATACCCCCGATGATGAATGCAAAGGGGTGTTGCTCAAGAAGATTTTCGAGTGTTATAACTTACGGTGCACACCGTTGGAGATTCAGATGCTTTCAGATTCCTTTCATATGCTCTCAGATGTTTGAAGACTCCTTTCAGATGGTTTAAGACTCCTTTCAAAAGCCCTCAGATGCTTTCCAGATTATTTCCAGATACCTTGCAGATCTTTTCAGAAACGTTCCCCTAATGCTTACAGCACTATTCCTTTGGATTTGAGAGGTTTAGACCTCTACGCTTTCCATAATTTTCTGCTGAGTGTGGCTTAGGATAACACTTACCTGAATGAACCAAGAAGACTCTTGACCAAGCTCGTGAAATGCTGACACCCTCCCTACTTATTTTCCTTCTGTTTTGTTCCTATTTCCTTTATGGAAATGCCTGATATCTGAGATTCTTTAGATTTTTAGAACCACCCTTTTAGCTGGAACTCTACTTAAGGTGATTTACATTTATCCATGAATAGACAATAAAACAAATGCCTCTCTTTTAAGCATCAAATACTCCTTTTGTTCTTTTGTATTGCTGTGACTGTTTTGCTTGTTTGCCCAATATTGGTCCACCTCCATTTCTTCCATAGGTTGGGCCTGCCTGTTGCTATTGTGTACTTTTATAACATGGAGTTAATAGTAATGTATCTTAACTTGATTCCAAATTTGTAATAAACCTTCTTAACCTTAGCTACCGATTCCTGGTACTCCATATGTAGGCAAATGGTTTGCACTGTAAATTGATATTGATTGATGCAAACTAACTCTCCTCACCCCTCAGTGCGGGTAAGGAAATGCTCAACCAGTGAAAATAAATGGTAAGAGAGTGGGCCCAGAAAATGTTCGAACAACATTAATTACTAATTTCAGTCACACGCGTTATTGCTACATACAGCGGCTATTGGGGTTAATGCAGAACCCTAAAATGGCTTGCCTGGATGAACTTATATTTTTTTAATACAGCATCAATTCAAATATCAGAAGTCATTTTAGCACGGGAACAGTCAACCTCCAAATTTCAAATCTGACATTTACATACCTTTCTTTTATTTACCATTTCACTGCTCTACTTAGCTCACTGAAGTTCATCAAATGTCACCAGTGCCATCAGACTAAATTGAAAAATAGAACATTGAAATGTTAGGACAACAAACTGTTTTGTGGGAACATACCTCTATTAAACACAAACTTTGGAAAATATTTGTAGACACAGCCATGACGAGGTACGCAAAACTTTTGTTAAATTCCTAAAATACTGAGTGTGGTATTTACAATTGACAAATTGTCCCTCCTTCTGAGTGGCCCAGTATTTTTGTGCATAAAACAGTATTTGTAAATACTAATACCGAAGATGACGTGTTTCCTCTCTGTCGTGTCATTTGGAGTTTGTGCACAGGATTATTGAAGGATATCCCCTTTTTGACAAATTTCCTATGCAAATTTCACAAGGTTTCTCCTAGTGAAATGTGTAGGTCTCTAGACATTTTGGGCATGAAGTCATTGTTTGTATAGTCAGCAGCGCTTAACAGAGAAAGTGCACAAATAATGAAACCGTCAGCGAGAGCCCATATGCTTTTGAAGTCTGGTAATGGTGTATTGCAGTATTTGATTCAGATTAGGAGTAGTCATGCTAGATTTCATCTATCTTGGTTTTGTTTTAATCAAATTCATTATTTACTGGCCTCTCCTGTGGGCTGGATGCATTTGTATTTGAGGGTGCACTTCGGCTGCGGCAATAGGTCTCCGCAGGACACCCTACACTTTGTTCTGCTTTGTAATTATTATATTTGGCCAAGAAAGAGGTTCTTACTGAAATTGTTGAGGTCCCTTGATTTTAATCAAGCCTGTCCCGTCCTAATGTATCTCCAGTTGCTCCCCAATGAATTTGTTTTATCTGCTGTGATGTGTTTTTTGGTGGCTGCTCATGCATCAAGTCCAGACTGAAGATGTTGAGCTGCTAAACCATTGATTGGCATTAATTCTGTTTTTGGTTTTTATGATGTTTTATTCCATTGAAATTTGTATAATACTTATAGCTGTTTTCATATTAGTTGCTGTATTTTTATGGTCACTTGATGGACCGAATAAAGATTTCATGAATGAAAATGTGTATGTGGAAAATTCTCTGTTATGTTGTGATTTGTAGTTGCTGTAATGCTGACTTAAGTTCGAAAGCCACCATTTGCGTTCCTTTTGAATAACCATGTCTATCATACAGAGGGACAAAGTGCTAAGCACTAAATGTGGCCCCAACTAAATTTGTTGGTCATACTCTGCCAGAAGGTCAGCAATGTAAGCTAAAATGTGCGCGTCAGACATTACACATATCAGCCATGGCCTCCTCTGTATGCACACGAACAACCCCATCGCTAAAAGCACACTCAGGAAAGTTGGCAATCTAAATTGATTGAAACACCCTAAAAAGGGAAGTAGCCGTGTTTCAAAGTTTTTGGACCCAATTCTATCTTTAGGATTAGAAGGAATGTGGTTAGGTTGGATGTAAGACAATGTGGCATATGAAGCTGTTGGAAAAAAAGGAGAAATGCTGCGGTCCCCATTCCCCAGGTGATTCTCCAAGGAGAGTGTCTGATGAGAAAGCGGCTTAGCAGGAGTCGAATTTGTTTGAAGTATGTTCCTGTAAACATGTGAAGTCTGTAAATAATTTTCCAGTAACTGCGCTCACTTTTTTTCACCCTCTGTTCTAGCCAGTCTAGGAGTTGGCAGCGTTTGTTTCTAATGAATTGAATATAGTCTTATTCTTTCATCTGCATTCCTAATATTTCCACTTATTCACAATCACGAACGTCACATAATATATATACACATAAGGGGTATATCCACAAAGTATCATGGCGCATGCACGGTTCCTATACACAACTGCAAAGACACAAGGTAATCTTTTCATGAGTGTTTAATTTGCATAACATCTTTTATATTTTTTCTTTTTATGTACAACAAGCAACATGCAGTTTAGTTCACGGCGGGGGCGCAGGGGGCAGAGGAGGGTTGAGAGTGGAGGCATTCAGATCAAACCAGTGTCACACGTTGGCCACGCTGAGGGTTGCGAGACACCCACCCCCTGGCACGTGGAACTGGGAATCTTGACATTTCTTGGCAACCTTGTCTCTAGCGGCTGATACTGCCGCCATGACACATTCCGTCAAGGGTCAGGCAGTGCCTGGAGCGCTGTCTGTACCCCGGCATTCCAGGAAATCGTATTTCTCAGTTATTCTGTCTACATCTACTATACAAGAGTGGGAGTGAGTTGAGGGTGTCCATGGCTCAGCACGGCCATGGTGTGGCAGTTATGTGGCAAACCATTTCACTTTTCGGGGGTTTGCTTGTGCTTTGGTGTCATTGTGAAAATCTGCACACTGACCTCCAGGGGAACTAGGAATGGGCGATCAGTGGCATGAGTTGTGCTTGAAGTACCTCTTGGCAGGGCGCCTACACAATCTGGGATGTCCCCTACAGTGTGATATTTTTTGTTGTGCTGTGGTATTGTACCCTCCTCCCCTTTCTTTTGGTGTAGCCTCCCACAATATGCACTGCACATTGACATAACCTACTATGCTCAGCATCTCTTCTGCTTCTCACTCTGAACTATGACGAGGATGTGGGTAACAGGGCCTACAATTAAATATACTACCCTTGCGCAAACACCTGTCTGTGTAACTTGTCCACGTCACACGTACATCAGACCCCACCAAAGCACTAGCATAGATCAATTGACATAGGTGCTCATGCAGGCAAGGAAAAATGCCAGTCTCTTAATTAGGAAGCAAAATCACAGCAGTGACGTGAGGCGCAGCGGGCCCCCTTGTATTTTTCTCTATGATAGCCTAATTGTACACATTGTAGGCCACATTTTAATTTGCACATGTTACGATATACACATACTTGCCATACTGTACTATCACACGGAACCTGCATATATTTTCACATTCTTTTCTTTTCCTGGGATTTATTCTGAACATCCTAGACAAGGTCAAACAACAATGCCCCTTTTTAGTTCGAGCCCAGCTATCGTATAAGTGATCGCTATGCGAGAGATATAGTAAGGGGCACCAGAAAATGCTCCCAACGACCTTTGGAATGCGGCTTATGGCCAGTGCATGTGAGGCATTCAAGCTTCGCATAAGGCATCGGACTTGAAAGCAGCAGACTGCTTTCCCCAGCGCGTGCTCGGCCTCACTTCCTTCTCCCCCTCTTACAATAATTAACTTTCGTTATCGCTCACACCCAATATGTCCGCTTTTCTTGTTTTTTTTGCATCCATTTCGCGGGGAAGCCGTGTTTTGTTTGGCGTTCTCTGCACCTTTCTAGTTTTTTTTTCTGGACGAAAGTGAAAGCCTACCGTGCTTGTTTACAGACGCCTTGCTCCTCAAATGCTCTTGCTGTGTTGCCATCTCTGTAGGGACACTCAGCTTGAAAACACTCGACTTGCTAGCTGCAATGCTACATCCGCTATGCTTTGCCTCTAGACATGTTGATCCCTCGCAGACTGTGCTGACTCTTCCCCTCATGATTCTGAAACTGACCAACGAAGTCACCCCGCAGTCTCTTCTCTCTGTCTTATGATGTCTACCCTGCCACCATTTAGTTCGGACCCTCACCCTCACACACCCTCACACCCTCTCACCCTCACACATCCTCACTCACCCTCACACCCTCACCCACCCTCACACACACTCACCCACCCTCACACACCCTCACTCACCCTCACACTCACACCCTCACCCTCACACACCCTCACCCTCTCACCCTCACACACCCTCTCACCCGCAAACACCCTCACCCTGACACTCCCTCACCCTCTCACACACCCCTCACGCTCACTCACCCTCTCACCCACCCTCACACACCCTTTCACCATCACACACCCTCGAAACCTCACTCTAACACACCCTCTCACCCACCCTCACTCCCCCTCACCCTCACACCCTCACACCCCCACACACACTCACATCCACACACCCCCTCATACCCTCACCCTCTCACACCCCCTCACCCTCACACCTCCTCACTATCACACACCCTCACCCTCACACACCCTCACCCTCACAGACCCTCACACACCCTCACCCTCAAACGCGCCAACCTCACACACCCTCACCCTCTCACCCTCACACACCCTCTCACCCGCAAACACCCTCACCCTGACACCCCCTCACCCTGACATGCCCTCACCCTCACACCCCCTCACCCTCACACCCCCTCACACACCCCTCACGCTCACTTACCCTCTCACCCACCC
Organism: Lissotriton vulgaris; assembly: GCF_964263255.1. Classification (NCBI taxonomy): domain Eukaryota; kingdom Metazoa; phylum Chordata; class Amphibia; order Caudata; family Salamandridae; genus Lissotriton; species Lissotriton vulgaris. The sequence continues at coordinate 95,528 of NW_028253182.1, forward strand.
TCACACACCCTTTCACCATCACACACCCTCAAACCCTCACCCTAACACACCCTCTCACCCACCCTCACTCCCCCTCACCCTCACACCCTCACACCCTCACACCCCCACACACTCTCACATCCACATACACCCTCATACCCTCACCCTCTCACACACCCTCACCCTCACACCTCCTCACTATCACACCCCCTCACACACCCTCACCCTCACAGACCCTCACCCTCACACACCCTCACCCTCACACCCCCCACCCTCACACACCCTCTCTCCCGAACACACCCTCTCACATTCACAGCCCCTCCTGCTCACCCCCCACACCCTCAACCTCACACACCCTCACTCACCCTCTCACCCTCACTCACCCTCTCACCCTCACACACCCTCTCACCCTCACACACCATCTCACCCTCACACACACCCTCACCCTCACCCCTCACCTTCACACCCCCTCCCACCCTCACCCTCACACCCCCTCACACCCTCACACCCCCCTCACACACCCTCTCACCCTCACACCCCCTCACCCTCACACCCCCTCACCCTCACACCCCCTCACCCTCACCCCCCTCACCCCATCACCCTCAACCTCCCTCACCCTCACACCCCTCACCCTCAAACCCTCTCACCCTCACTCTCCCCCCTTACCCTCACACCCCTTCACCCTCTCAATCCCACACCCTCACCCACCCTCAAACACCCTCACTCCCCCTCACCCCCTCACCCCCTCAACCCCCTCACCCTCACAACCCTCTCACCCTCACCACCACACACCCCCACGCCCCCTCACCCTCACACCCCCTCACCCTCACACACTCTCACACCCCTTCACCCTCACACCCTCACCCACCTCCTCACCCTCACACCCCCTCACCCTCACACCCATTCATCCTCACCCTCACACACCATCACCCTCACACACCCTCACACATCCTCACCCTCACTCACCCTCTCTCCCTCACACACCCTCTCACCCTCACACACCCTCACCCTCACATACCCTCACCCTCACATCCTCACCCTCATACCCCCTCACCCTCACACCCCCTCACTGACCCTTTCATCCTCTCACCCTCACATACCTTCTCACCCACCCTCACACCCCCTCACCATCACACTCCCAGACCCCCTCACACCCCCACACTCCCTCACACCCCTACACCCCCTCACCCTCACCCCTCACCCTCACACACCCCCTCACACCCCCTCACTCTCACACCCCCTCACACCCCCTCACCCTCACACACACACTCACCCTCACACACCCTCACACACCCTCACACACCCTCACCCTCACACACCCTCTCACCCTCAAACCCCCTCAGCCTCACACCCTCACCCCCACACACACCCTCACCCTCACCCACCCTCACCCTCACCCCCCTCACACACCCTCTCACCCTCACAGCCCCTCACCCCATCACCCTCAACCTCCCTCACCCTCACACACCCTCTCACCCTCAAACCCCCTCAGCCTCACACCCCCTCACCCTCACACCCCCTCACACCCCCTCACCCTCACCCCCCTCACCCCATCACCCTCAACCTCCCTCACCCTCACACCCCTCACCCTCAAACCCTCTCACCCTCACTCTCCCCCCTTACCCTCACACCCCTTCACCCTCTCAATCCCACCCCCTCACCCACCCTCAAACACCCTCACTCCCCCTCACCCCCTCACCCCCTCAACCCCCTCACCCTCACAACCCTCTCACCCTCACCACCACACACCCCCACGCCCCCTCACCCTCACACCCCCTCACCCTCACACACTCTCACACCCCTTCACCCTCACACCCTCACCCACCTCCTCACCCTCACACCCCCTCACACCCATTCATCCTCACCCTCACACACCATCACCCTCACACACCCTCACACATCCTCACCCTCACTCACCCTCTCTCCCTCACACACCCTCTCACCCTCACACACCCTCACCCTCACATACCCTCACCCTCACATCCTCACATCCTCACCCTCATACCCCCTCACCCTCACACCCCCTCACCCTCACACCCCCTCACCCACCCTTTCATCCTCTCACCCTCACATACCTTCTCACCCACCCTCACACCCCCTCACCATCACACTCCCAGACCCCCTCACACCCCCACACTCCCTCACACCCCCACACCCCCTCACCCTCACCCCTCACCCTCACACACCCCCTCACACCCCCTCACTCTCACACCCCCTCACATCCCCTCACCCTCACACACACACTCACCCTCACACACTCTCACCCACTGTAGGAAGGTGGCTACCTGACTATGGTTACCCCAGATTTTTTGCCTTGTGTTTAGCTGGTTTTCGACTTAGTTGGCCTGGTTCCCTGCTAATCAGGGCCCCAGGCTATCTGCTCTCTCTGTAAAATGGATTCCATGTACCCTAGGTGCATAACTAGATTGGCTTGGGTCACCTTATCAGCCCCTGTACAGAGCACTATAGGTGCCCAGGGCATAGGTGCATCCAAGGCCTACCAGGGGCTGCAGCATATCTTTTGCCACCCCTGGCTGGCTATCTAAAATTGACACAACTGGCTGATCACTCAGCTGGGGCAAGGTGGTGTAATCACCCCTTGCTTAGATATAGTATGCCTATATCTAAACCTATCTGGACACATATAAACCTGTGAGCCACTCCTATGGCAGGCCTTAACAATCCTGAAGGCAGAGTGCGTGGTTTAATGTGAGATGGTGCTCTAGCATGAGCTGAGCCTGTCTGCAGCTGTCGGGACCAATTCCCTTAGCTGTTCCGGGATAATGCCAAACCATATACTCTTAAGCGCCTTATAATCCTCGCGGTTATATAGCAACTTTGGTTTGGCTTTATCAAAACATGTCGTGTAAGGTGTCATACGAATTGGAATACTACCCCCTCGCCAGTTCTGGCGACGGGGGTAGCATTCCACCCTTCTAGAGGGAAAAGACATGTTACTTTGCTGAAACGCGGTTGATTTAAAATGAGCCTCAGATCCACAAAATAGATGCCCCTGCCACAGACACGGGTCTGGCCTCCTGCTGCTGACCGAAACTCGGCAGAGGAGGCCTGGACAAAGAGTTTCCTGTCACAGGGCGGTGTCAAACCACCCCAGACAGGAGATAGTGGATTGGAGTAGGGAGGTTTCAAAGAAACCAGACACTGCCTGGGGAGCACAAGGCTGCCCCTTGCATAATCCGGCCAAACCGGTTCTGGGGCCTCCCAGCCCCTGTCCCAGCGCGGCCAGGATCAAAGGAGAGGGGTGTAACCACCCCCTTCCTGGGTCCCACCCATAGGAGGGGACCTAGCAGGATGTCCAACCCCCCAGATTCGAATAAGAGGGGGAGCAGTGCCAATGCAACTCAGATCATCCTGAAGAAACATAAGAAACGAATTCTGGACCCTTCGACTTTCTGCACGACGTTAGAAGACTGAAGAATCTCCCTTGTGGTCAAGGAGTGACCACCCTGTGCAAACAGGTACCAACCAGCCCTCGACCCTTGCTTTGTTGCAGTTCCCGCCGGAACTCGAGCGACAGAGATCGACGAGATCAAGCTTGCCTGCCTTCTACCTGCCCGATCCACAGTCCCTGCAGAGCTGAGACCAGTGGAGGCGACCGGAAGCGTGGGGCACGCCATCTTGAAAAGGCCACGAGACGCTGACCGTGCAGCCCACGAGTGACCCTCGAAGCTGTACACCGGGGTTTGAGAAGCCCCAGCCCCGAGCTCCACTTGCACCAAAGCTAACCCCTCCACACTCGACGAGTGCTGCGTGGGGCCCTTCTGCTTGTGTTGGCTCGACGCGTTGGCCCGGTCACTTGCCAGCTGGCTTGTGGCCCCTGTGCCAACGAAACTTGAAATACGACTTGCTTTTCTGGTTGCTCCAGATCTGCACCAGCTCCTGTGAAAAGGAGCCCCCACTCTGACCCTCCTGGTTCGAGTGATAAGCAATCTCCCGGTTCCGCGTGGATTGCTTTTGCCAAGTGCTGTTTGCTGCAATCTTGAAGCCGACGGTGCTGACGGCGAGAGCCTACGTGGGACAGATTGTGACCCGCTCCTGGACGTCGCAGATGCCCCAGAGCCCACGTGACAGCGGAGAGAAGCCTATCGACAACCACCTGATTGCGCCCGACATTGCCTGGTTCCGTCCTGGTTCCACCCTGGTCACTGCTGAGTGACCCAGACTCTGTCCCCTCTGCTTTCAGGTACTTTTCTACTTCGATCCACCCTTGGATCGCACCGGACACTTCTGCTTCACAGCGCCTGCAGCTGCAACAGCTTCAAGCACCAAGAACCTGCGTGACAGAACCCGACGCCACTTCGACCCTGTGCACCCACGGCCTGTGGGTGAGGTAACTTTGCAACGCCGGTGTTCTTACACTGGTACACACCTCTAGGGTCTGTGTCTAAAGTTTTGTTCCTCTAGGTTCAGCGGAAGTATCTTTTAATTCACTTTATCCAACTTTTACGCACCATTGACATTGCATTGGTGCGAGCCGCACTTTCCGTGCTGCACCCGTCTCCTGTGGGCTACTCCCGACTTCAGCATTGCTAGTCCTGACTGCTCCCAGCGAATCTCTAGGCCCTAGGCCTAACCATTGTTCGATAAGTGTACCTTATACCACTTTTTTAGTATATGGTCTGAGTGGCCACCCGCCCTCATCCATAATTGTGCAACTTTATATGTTTTACTGTGCTTTTGATTTAACGCTTGTGCCCCTTTCCTCATAAAGAGTACTGGGGAGTAATTTAGAAATAAATACATATATTTTTACAATATATCCTTGTGTGGTGTCCTTTCATTTGATTACAGGATTGTATGTGGTAAAACAGCTCGCTTAACACGACCTCTTAAGTTAAGCCTTTAAGGCTGCATAGTCCATGCTACCATTAGGATAGCTTGTCTACAAGGTTGACTTACAACCTGACATCTTTGGGGTTTGTTTGGACTGATACCCAGTGGTTCCAGAATTGGAAACACTACATATCAGGCCAACTTCTCACATTGGTGTCCAGCGGTGCGGATTTGAGCTTGCTGTTTGTTTTACCATTGCAATCTTTATCAAATTGAAAGATCACATCAAGTACCTCTAGGTACATATAAATCAAAAGCTTAGCATATTAAGTTCTACTGAACTTAGTAGTTGTAGATTAAAGGGATTAGCACACCCTGACTACAACTCACTAGCAAGGTACAGTAGGAAACCACTTAGTGTAGGTAAGTGCATCACTTACACCTCACTAGCAGTCATGTCTGATACAGGTAGAGCCTCAGGCTCTGCTCCTGTAATAGTTGATCCTATAGGGACAACATCCAGATATGACAACCTTAGCCACAAAGACCTGAGTGCCTTGTGCACAGCCAGGGGGCTAAAAAGGGGCAGAGGCCCTACCATTCCTTCCCTAATAGCTATCCTAGAAAAGGATGACTTAGATAAGGTGAGTCAGGCTCCCTTAGAATCAGGTGAAGGGATAAACTCCCATGAGAATGAGAATCTTCCTGGAGATGAAGTAGAGGAGGAGGAGGAAGAGGAAGAGGAAGGCTCAGATGTAGAAGAGCCTGAAGATCAGGATCAGAGGGGAAACCAGGTACAGGTTGCCAGGCTTAACCAGGCCAACCTAGACCTACATGGGAATGGAGAGGGCCAGCACCACTCCAGATCTCATAACCAAATTCTCCCAGGTAATAGGAGGGAGAGATCTCTATCAGGGGACTCTCACCTTTCTAGTGCCTCAAGAGAATCTCAGAGAGGGATGACTCCCTCCCAGAGAAAAGAGCATAGGGCCAGAATGAGGGCTGTCCAACTCCAGATAGAGAGGGAAGAGGTAGCCCTGGCTCAAGCTAAGCTTACCTTGGAACAAGCTAAACTTACCTTGGCAAGGGAGCAGAAAATAAGTGGCTTAGATGCCCCTGGTGGCAGCAAAATTCCTAAAGAGAAACCCAGGTCCTATGATAGTAGAAACCTGACAAAGATTGTGCCCCCCTATCAGGAAGGGGATGACATCCACAAATGGATGACTGCTCTGGAGAGAGCCTGCATGGTACAGCAGGTTCCTGAGGAACAGTGGGCAGCAATCTTATGGTACTCCTTTTCAGAGAAAGGGAGAGATAGGCTCCTCACTGTCAGACATGAGGATGCCAGCAATTACAAAGTCCTGAAGAGTGTCCTAATAGATGGGTTTGGCTTAACCACTGAACAGTACAGGTTAAAGTTCAGAGATACCCAGAAGACACAGACTCAGGACTGGACTGATTTTGTTGATTGTGCAACTAAGGCTCTGGAGGGTTGGCTAAATGGCAGCAAAGTACATGACTTCACAGGATTGTATAATTTGATTATGAGGGAGCAGATCCTTAGTAATTGTCAGAACCAGCTCTTACACCAGCACCTGGTGGACTCAGATTTGACCTCTCCCCAAGAATTGGGAAAGAGGGCAGATAAATGGGTCAGAACCAGGATTAGGCCTAAGAATCAGGACAGTAACCAGAAGAAGGAGTCTACCAAGCCTCAAGATAAGGGAGGGGATAAAAGCAAGGAAAAGACTTCCCCAGGGCCTCAAAACTCCAAGAATGGGGGTGGGTCCCAAGACACTTCTTCAACAGAGAAAAAGCCCTATTGCCATGTCTGTAAGCAGGTTGGGCATTACAAAACAGACAACTGTTGTCCCAAGAATGGCAATAAAGAAAACATACCTCCAAAGCCAGCTCCAACACCTCCTGTTACTGTCAGCAGTAATCCCCCAGGAAGTGGGAGCACACCCAGGAATCTGGGTGGGTTTACTTTTGGAGCCCAGGAGGACCCTGGCCTATCCAGGTCCCCATCCCCAAATGATCTTGTTTATGAGACTGGCATGGGGTTTGCCAACTTCTCTGTTTGCCCAAATACCTTGAGCAAATATAGACAAGAACCCATCATCAATGGTTTGAAAGTTGAAGCCTTTAGAGACACAGGGGCTAGCATCACCATGGTGGCTGACTGTATAGTCCCCTCTAAGCAACTTTTACCAGGTGCCACATACCAGGTAACAAACATTGATGGTATCCAAACAAATCATCCCATGGCAGTAGTAAGTCTCAGCTGGGGAGGTGTCATTGGCCCAAAGAGAGTGGCCGTGTCACCAAACTTGCCTGTAGACTGTCTACTGGGTAATGATTTAGAAATCTCAGCCTGGGCTGAGGTTGAACAGGAAATCCATTCTAGAATGGTAAACTCCAATGGAAAGGTTAGTGGGGCTGTACTGGCTACAGCCCCAATCCAAGATGTCCTTCCTGAAAAGGTTGGTAGGGCTGAGCAACTCTCTGCCCCATCTTTAACAGAAGCTCTTCCCAAACAGAATAGCAACGCTGTTATGATAACAGCAGAAACTCAAACTGAGTCTCCTCCTGAAAAGGTTGGTGGGGCTGTGATGGCCACAGCCCAAACTCAAACAGATATGTGTGTTGTGAAGCCTGAAATAATGGATCACTCCACCCAAACTGAGAGCATGGAGGAGGAAGAGAAATCTCCCCCTCACCAGACAGTAGGACAGGATCAGCCTCCTCAGGGAACTGATCTTACCCCTGATGAAGGAACTGCCCCAGAGGTTGTTAGGCCTGGCCTGACAGAGCCTCTGATGGCAGGGGACCCTTCTCAGGTGGGATCCAGTCTGGAGCAGGTAACCTGCCCCTCTCTACCTTGCCTTACTCAGCCCAGGGCTGCAGAGGACAAGAAGGACAGTGAGACCCAGAGGGCCCGCTGTCAAATAAAGCACCCCCATCAACAGATTAGGGGCACCAAAACTAGTAGGCCTAGTAAGGTGAAAACTTTAAAAACTCCTGAGGGAGCCCCCTTAAAAACAGTTAGGGACCTCCCACAGATGGATTCTGTTGGGCACAGCCAAACCTGGGACCCAAAGGGCCCAAACCTGAACTGTCCCTCCAGCAAGCCAAACAGAGGGACCCAGCCTCCAGCTTTAGGTAGCCAGAGGTTGACCCTGAGAGCTCAGTGCAACTCAGTTGAAGAAAGAAAGGCACACATGGTGGAAGATAATTGGAGGAAGTTGAGCCCAAAAATAGTGGACCCTTACTTCAATACTACATATCCAAACCAGCCTTTAACTTTGCATAAACACACCCAAGGTAGTGATTCCCTATGGTGGAGACCCTCTAATACCCCTAGGGTGAGGGACTGCTTAGTGGACCATGAGACAGGGGGTACCCATGCTAGTGCAGGTACTTCCTTATATGGCCACTCAGGCAATAAAGGCTTACCTGGCCAAGGATAGCCTTATCTCCTTTCGTTTGGGGGGGGGTTATGTAGGAAGGTGGCTACCTGACTATGGTTACCCCAGATTTTTTGCCTTGTGTTTAGCTGGTTTTCGACTTAGTTGGCCTGGTTCCCTGCTAATCAGGGCCCCAGGCTATCTGCTCTCTCTGTAAAATGGATTCCATGTACCCTAGGTGCATAACTAGATTGGCTTGGGTCACCTTATCAGCCCCTGTACAGAGCACTATAGGTGCCCAGGGCATAGGTGCATCCAAGGCCTACCAGGGGCTGCAGCATATCTTTTGCCACCCCTGGCTGGCTATCTAAAATTGACACAACTGGCTGATCACTCAGCTGGGGCAAGGTGGTGTAATCACCCCTTGCTTAGATATAGTATGCCTATATCTAAACCTATCTGGACACATATAAACCTGTGAGCCACTCCTATGGCAGGCCTTAACAATCCTGAAGGCAGAGTGCGTGGTTTAATGTGAGATGGTGCTCTAGCATGAGCTGAGCCTGTCTGCAGCTGTCGGGACCAATTCCCTTAGCTGTTCCAGGATAATGCCAAACCATATACTCTTAAGCGCCTTATAATCCTCGCGGTTATATAGCAACTTTGGTTTGGCTTTATCAAAACATGTCGTGTAAGGTGTCATACGAATTGGAATACTACCCCCTCGCCAGTTCTGGCGACGGGGGTAGCATTCCACCCTTCTAGAGGGAAAAGACATGTTACTTTGCTGAAACGCGGTTGATTTAAAATGAGCCTCAGATCCACAAAATGGATGCCCCTGCCACAGACACGGGTCTGGCCTCCTGCTGCTGACCGAAACTCGGCAGAGGAGGCCTGGACAAAGAGTTTCCTGTCACAGGGCGGTGTCAAACCACCCCAGACAGGAGATAGTGGATTGGAGTAGGGAGGTTTCAAAGAAACCAGACACTGCCTGGGGAGCACAAGGCTGCCCCTTGCATAATCCGGCCAAACCGGTTCTGGGGCCTCCCAGCCCCTGTCCCAGCGCGGCCAGGATCAAAGGAGAGGGGTGTAACCACCCCCTTCCTGGGTCCCACCCATAGGAGGGGACCTAGCAGGATGTCCAACCCCCCAGATTCGAATAAGAGGGGGAGCAGTGCCAATGCAACTCAGATCATCCTGAAGAAACATAAGAAACGAATTCTGGACCCTTCGACTTTCTGCACGACGTTAGAAGACTGAAGAATCTCCCTTGTGGTCAAGGAGTGACCACCCTGTGCAAGCAGGTACCAACCAGCCCTCGACCCTTGCTTTGTTGCAGTTCCCGCCGGAACTCGAGCGACAGAGATCGACGAGATCAAGCTTGCCTGCCTTCTACCTGCCCGATCCACAGTCCCTGCAGAGCTGAGACCAGTGGAGGCGACCGGAAGCGTGGGGCACGCCATCTTGAAAAGGCCACGAGACGCTGACCGTGCAGCCCACTTGTGACCCTCGAAGCTGTACACCGGGGTTTGAGAAGCCCAAGCCCCGAGCTCCACTTGCACCAAAGCTCACCCCTCCACACTCGACGAGTGCTGCGTGGGGCCCTTCTGCTTGTGTTGGCTCGACGCGTTGGCCCGGTCACTTGCCAGCTGGCTTGTGGCCCCTGTGCCGACGAAACTTGAAATACGACTTGCTTTTCTGGTTGCTCCAGATCTGCACCAGCTCCTGTGAAAAGGAGCCCCCACTCTGACCCTCCTGGTTCGAGTGATAAGCAATCTCCCGGTTCCGCGTGGATTGCTTTTGCCAAGTGCTGTTTGCTGCAATCTTGAAGCCGACGGTGCTGACGGCGAGAGCCTACGTGGGACAGATCGTGACCCGCTCCTGGACGTCGCAGATGCCCCAGAGCCCACGTGACAGCGGAGAGAAGCCTATCGACAACCACCTGATTGCGCCCGACATTGCCTGGTTCCGTCCTGGTTCCACCCTGGTCACTGCTGAGTGACCCAGACTCTGTCCCCTCTGCTTTCAGGTACTTTTCTACTTCGATCCACCCTTGGATCGCACCGGACACTTCTGCTTCACAGCGCCTGCAGCTGCAACAGCTTCAAGCACCAAGAACCTGCGTGACAGAACCCGACGCCACTTCGACCCTGTGCACCCACGGCCTGTGGGTGAGGTAACTTTGCAACGCCGGTGTTCTTACACTGGTACACACCTCTAGGGTCTGTGTCTAAAGTTTTGTTCCTCTAGGTTCAGCGGAAGTATCTTTTAATTCACTTTATCCAACTTTTACGCACCATTGACATTGCATTGGTGCGAGCCGCACTTTCCGTGCTGCACCCGTCTCCTGTGGGCTACTCCTGACTTCAGCATTGCTAGTCCTGACTGCTCCCAGCGAATCTCTAGGCCCTAGGCCTAACCATTGTTCGATAAGTGTACCTTATACCACTTTTTTAGTATATGGTCTGAGTGGCCACCCGCCCTCATCCATAATTGTGCAACTTTATATGTTTTACTGTGCTTTTGATTTAACGCTTGTGCCCCTTTCCTCATAAAGAGTACTGGGGAGTAATTTAGAAATAAATACATATATTTTTACAATATATCCTTGTGTGGTGTCCTTTCATTTGATTACAGGATTGTATGTGGTAAAACAGCTCGCTTAACACGACCTCTTAAGTTAAGCCTTTAAGGCTGCTTAGTCCATGCTACCATTAGGATAGCTTGTCTACAAGGTTGACTTACAACCTGACATCTTTGGGGTTTGTTTGGACTGATACCCAGTGGTTCCAGAATTGGAAACACTACATATCAGGCCAACTTCTCACACCCACCCTCACCCTCACACCCCCTCACACCCCCTCACCCTCACACACCCTCTCACCCTCAAACCCCCTCAGCCTCACACCCTCACCCCCACACACACCCTCACCCTCACCCACCCTCACCCTCACCCCCCTCACACACCCTCTCACCCTCACACCCCCTCACCCTCACACCCCCTCACCCTCACACCCCCTCACACCCCCTCACCCTCACCCCCCTCACCCCATCACCCTCAACCTCCCTCACCCTCACACCCCTCACCCTCAAACCCTCTCACCCTCACTCTCCCCCCTTACCCTCACACCCCTTCACCCTCTCAATCCCACACCCTCACCCACCCTCAAACACCCTCACTCCCCCTCACCCCCTCACCCCCTCAACCCCCTCACCCTCACAACCCTCTCACCCTCACCACCACACACCCCCATGCCCCCTCACCCTCACACCCCCTCACCCTCACACACTCTCACACCCCTTCACCCTCACACCCTCACCCACCTCCTCACCCTCCACAACCTCACCCTCACACCCATTCATCCTCACCCTCACACACCATCACCCTCACACACCCTCACACATCCTCACCCTCACTCACCCTCTCTCCCTCACACACCCTCTCACCCTCACACACCCTCACCCTCACATACCCTCACCCTCACATCCTCACATCCTCACCCTCATACCCCCTCACCCTCACACCCCCTCACCCTCACACCCCCTCACCCACCCTTTCATCCTCTCACCCTCACATACCTTCTCACCCACCCTCACACCCCCTCACCATCACACTCCCAGACCCCCTCACACCCCCACACTCCCTCACACCCCCACACCCCCTCACCCTCACCCCTCACCCTCACACACCCCCTCACACCCCCTCACTCTCACACCCCCTCACACCCCCTCACCCTCACACACACACTCACCCTCAGACACTCTCACCCACCCTCACCCTCACACACCCTCACACCCCCTCACCCTCACACACCCTCTCACCCTCAAACCCCCTCAGCCTCACACCCTCACCCCCACACACACCCTCACCCTCACCCACCCTCACCCTCACCCCCCTCACACACCCTCTCACCCTCACACCCCCTCACCCTAACACCCCCTCACCCTCACCCCCCTCACCCCATCACCCTCAACCTCCCTCACCCTCACACCCCTCACCCTCAAACCCTCTCACCCTCACTCTCCCCCCTTACCCTCACACCCCTTCACCCTCTCAATCCCACACCCTCACCCACCCTCAAACACCCTCACTCCCCCTCACCCCCTCACCCCCTCAACCCCCTCACCCTCAAAACCCTCTCACCCTCACCACCACACACCCCCACGCCCCCTCACCCTCACACCCCCTCACCCTCACACACTCTCACACCCCTTCACCCTCACACCCTCACCCACCTCCTCACCCTCACACCCCCTCACCCTCACACCCATTCATCCTCACCCTCACACACCATCACCCTCACACACCCTCCCACATCCTCACCCTCACTCACCCTCTCTCCCTTACACACCCTCTCACCCTCACACACCCTCACCCTCACATACCCTCACCCTCACATCCTCACATCCTCACCCTCATACCCCCTCACCCTCACACCCCCTCACCCTCACACCCCCTCACCCACCCTTTCATCCTCTCACCCTCACATACCTTCTCACCCACCCTCACACCCCCTCACCATCACACTCCCAGACCCCCTCACACCCCCACACTCCCTCACACCCCCACACCCCCTCACCCTCACCCCTCACCCTCACACACCCCCTCACACCCCCTCACTCTCACACCCCCTCACACCCCCTCACCCTCACACACACACTCACCCTCACACACTCTCACCCACCCTCACCCTCACACACCCTCACACCCCACCCACCCTCACACACCCTCTCACCCTCTCACCCTCAAACCCCCTCAGCCTCACACCCTCACCCCCACACACACCCTCACCCTCACCCACCCTCACCCCCCTCACACACCCTCTCACCCTCACACCCCCTCACCCTCACACCCCCTCACACCCCCTCACCCTCACCCCCCTCACCCCATCACCCTCAACCTCCCTCACCCTCACACCCCTCACCCTCAAACCCTCTCACCCTCACTCTCCCCCCTTACCCTCACACCCCTTCACCCTCTCAATCCCACACCCTCACCCACCCTCAAACACCCTCACTCCCCCTCACCCCCTCACCCCCTCAACCCCCTCACCCTCACAACCCTCTCACCCTCACCACCACACACCCCCATGCCCCCTCACCCTCACACCCCCTCACCCTCACACACTCTCACACCCCTTCACCCTCACACCCTCACCCACCTCCTCACCCTCACACCCCCTCACCCTCACACCCATTCATCCTCACCCTCACACACCATCACCCTCACACACCCTCACACATCCTCACCCTCACTCACCCTCTCTCCCTCACACACCCTCTCACCCTCACACACCCTCACCCTCACATACCCTCACCCTTACATCCTCACATCCTCACCCTCATACCCCCTCACCCTCACACCCCCTCATCCTCACACCCCCTCACCCACCCTTTCATCCTCTCACCCTCACATACCTTCTCACCCACCCTCACACCCCCTCACCATCACACTCCCAGACCCCCTCACACCCCCACACTCCCTCACACCCCCACACCCCCTCACCCCTCACCCTCACACACCCCCTCACTCTCACACCCCCTCACACCCCCTCACCCTCACACACACACTCACCCTCACACACTCTCACCCACCCTCACCCTCACACACCCTCACACCCCCTCACCCTCACACACCCTCTCACCCTCAAACCCCTCAGCCTCACACCCTCACCCCACACACACCCTCACCCTCACCCACCCTCACCCTCACCCACCCTCACCCTCACACACCTCACAACCCCTCACCCTCACACACCCTCTCACCCACCCTCACACCCCCTCACCCTCACACCCCCTCACCTCACCCCCCCACACCCCCTCACCCTCACACCCCCACACCCCCACACCCCGCAACCCCTCACCCTCACCCTCACTCACCCCCTCACACCCCCTCACACCCCCTCACACACCCTCACACACACACTCACACTCCCTCACACACCCTCACACACACACTCACACTCCCTCACCCTCACCCACCCTCTACCTCAGACACCCTCACACCCCCTCTCTCCATCACACCCCCTCAACCTCACACCCTCACACACACCCTCACACCCCTCACTCTCAAACACCCTCACCCTCACACACCCTCATCCTCAGACACACCTTCACCCTCACACCCCCTCATACCCCCTCATACCCCCTCACCCGCCCCTCACCCTCAATCACCCTCACTCACCCTCTCACCTCACACACCCTCTCACCCTCACCCACCCTCTCAACCTCACACACCCCTCACCCTCACATACCCCTCACCCTCACACCCCCTCACCCTCACACCCCACACACACCCTCACACCCTCACTCTCACACCCCCTCACACACACTCACCCTCACACACACACTCACCCTCACCCTCACACACCCTCACCCCACACACACCCTCACCCTCACACAACCTCACCCTCACACACCCTCACAAACCCTCATCATCACTCACCCTCACTCACCCTCTCACCTCACACACCCTCTCACCCTCACACACCCTCTCAACCTCACACACCCCTCACCCTCACACACCTCACCCTCACACACCCTCACACACCCTCACACCCTCACCCTCAAACACCCCCTCACACACCCTCTCACCGTCATACCCCCTCACCTTCACATCCCCTCACCTTCACACATCCTCACCCTCACACACCCTCACACTCACACACCCACACCCTCCCTGTCACCCCATCACCCTCACCCCTGTCACCCTCACCCTCCCTCACCCTCACACCCCCTCACCCCCTCTCACCCTCACCCTCACACCCTCACACCCTCAACACCCTCACCCTCACAATCCTCTCACCCTCACACACCATCACTCACCCTCGCCCACCCTCACTCACCCTCACACCCCCACACTCACACCCTCACCCCCCTCACCCTCACAACCCTCTCACCCTCACTCACCCTCACCCCCTCACACACCCACACACCCTAACCCTCACACACCCTCACCCTCACACACCCTCACACCCTCACCCTCAAACACCTCCTCAGCCTCACCCCCTCACACCCCCACACCCTCACACCCTCTCACCCCTCACACACCGTTACTCATTGTCACTCACCCTCACCCCCTCACCCTCACAACCCTCTCACCCTATCTCCCTCACACCCCCACACACCCTCACACACCTCCTCACCCTCACACCCCCTCATTCCAACACTCCCTCACCCTCACACACCCTCACCCTCACTCACACTCTCACTCTCAAACACCCTCTCACCCTCACACATCCTCTCACCCTCACACCCCCTCACACCCCCTCACCCTCACATCCCCTCAACCTCACATCCCCTCACCCTCCCTCACACCCTCACCCTCACCCCATCACCCTCACACCCCCTCACAACCCCTCACACACCCTCACACCCCTCACCATCACACACCCTCTCACCCTCACACACCCTCCATCACTCTCACACCCCCTCACCCTCACACCCTCACCCTCACACCCCCTCACCCTCACAAGACCACACCCTCATCACCCTCACACCCTGAACCCCCTCACCCTCACAACCCTCTCACCCTCACACACCATCACCCACCCTCACTGTTGGACAGGCCACACGACAGACTTGCTCCCTCCCCGCACGACCAGGCCCGAGCCTGGCTCTCCAGGTGTTACATGCAACAACCACCCGTTTCCCGTCTCATATGGGACCCCTACCCCATGGCATCTCCACATCATGGGCCCGAATCACTACCGGCCCCCGCGCCCGGCCTGGGCGCCATCTTGGACACAGCACCACGAGGCTGCGTGGCCTCCGATTGACCCTAACCCTGGGCCTGGCCAGGCCCCGACATCCCGGCACCACCATCCACCCAGGAGGTGAGCGGACTACTTGGCAGGTCAATGGGAGAAAGAGGTGTCGATGGCTCTCCCCCGCCAGGTGCCGATCGCCCCCAGCTCCCCCAGGCGCTGGCTCCACCCCCCTGCTGGGTGTCTGGACTCCCTCATCCCGGACCTCCCGACCTCCAAGTGCGAGGGCCCGGACATCAAAGGGCGCCAGACCTATAACTGGGGCAGCTCCAGAGCAGGAAGGCAGTTGTATCCTGGAGTCGAGAGACGCAGAGAAGAACTCATCCTTGACGGACTACTGGCGCTGCCGTAGCCCTGCCTTGCGAACTATCGTCCTGCCTGCTGGCGCTGCCGCAAACCTTCATCGTCGTCGGGACCTGCTGGCGTGGCCGCGGACCGTTTGTAACTACCACCTTCATCGGGACCTGCTGGCTCCGCCGCGGACCGTCGCTACCTTCAATCATCTCGGGACCTGCTGGCTCCGCCGCGGCCCGATCATCTAGAACGCAGAGCTCGAGGATTGTGAGCTATCCATCTATCACCATATCTACCAGAGTGGTAACTAGACTGTCCCGCTACCCCCTTTCCCAACCAAGAGACTAGAACCGAGGGGACCCCTGAGTCCAGACCTCCTTGTACCATTCCACCGTACTTAGAGAATTGCTTATAAAGAAGGTTAAACCTTATCCTTGTGTGGTGTACATCTGTGGGGGGGGGGGGAAGTTACTTGTCTGTACGATCGCTGGAGACGGCTCTCCCCGGAGACCTCTCCCCTTATTTTTGGCCGACCCTCCCGGTCCGTCTAACATTGGTGGCCAGCGGCGCGATCCGAATCAACGCGTAATCGTACAGAGAGTAGCTCACCCCACGACGAAACCACAATGACAACCAAAGAGAGCGGATCCACCGAGAAATTCCAGATGGAGAAATTGGAAGAATACAGCCATCGTGAGTTGAAACAATTCTGCATTGAACTAGGCATTGCTACCACCGGTCTGAGTACTAAAGATGATTTCAAGCACGCCCTTGAGTCATGGGCGGAAACCGGGGCCGTCAGACCCCCGGACCAAAATGTCACAGCAGCAGAGAAAAACACCACGGCTCCCGAGGAGCGAAGAACGGGTCTCTCGCAAGATGAGATCCAAGAGCGAGAAAGAAGCAGACTACATGAACTAGAAATGGCCCGGCTCAAAATGGATGGCGAACTCAAACTAGCCGAACAAAAACTGAACCTAGAACATCTGCGGCTCCGAGAAGAGCGGGAAGAGGAACAGAGACAAAGAGAGCTCGAAGAGAAGAGACTGGCGTATGAACACGAGCGCAAACTAGCAGAGATAGACTTACGTAAGCAGAGCAAAGAATTAGGGGTGCCCGAGCAACCACGCACCCCGGGAGCAACAGAAAAGAAAATACACATCCCCAAGGATGTCGTTCGAGAATATTTCCGAGATGACGACATACAGCAATGGTTCAAAGCCTACGAAATAGCTATGACCTCCCACCGGATCGATCGAAGCGATTGGGGAGCCGGCCTATGGGGGAGGTTCGGCAATGAGGGCCGCGATGCCCTGTTACAGCTCCCAGACCATCAGATGACCTCCTATGACCACATGAAAGCTACCCTCCTCACCCGCTATGGGCTCACACCTGAGATGTACCGCCAGAGGTTCCGAAACTGCACCCGGATCCCGGGTACAACTTGGGTGGAGTACGTGAACTATTTCAGCCGAGCCTTCGAGGGTTGGATCAAGGGAAGCAATGTAACGACCTACGAGCAACTCTTCAATCTCATGGTATGGGAGCATCTATCTAACAACTGCTTCGTCGAGCTCAGACAGCACCTCCTCGACAGTAAACTAACGGATCCACGGCAGCTCGCCGCCGAGGCTGACCGGTGGGAAATTACCCGAGTGGGCCGAAATGGGTCACATGAACAGAACCGGAACCACCAAGGTCAGCACCGTCCCCGAGGAGGAGGAGGGGGCCAGGGACGAGGAAGAGACAACGCCACGGCCGCTCCCGCTGCCAGCACCCCACCCCCGGCCAACCGGGGCCACACCCCGGCGCGCCCGGGGTACAGAGCCAACGTCACGTGTCACCGATGCCAGCGAGTCGGCCACTACGCAAGTGACCCGAATTGTCCACAGAGCCAGACTCCGAGACCCCGCCAGATGGCTGCCGCCGCCCTGGGGGAAGAACAGATTTCCGAAGAACACGAGGAATGTGAGCAAGAACACCAAGAATGGGAACCAGCCGCCATGGTTCTAGCGTGCCTAGGGGGAAAAGACATGGTCCCGCGGGCCCCCCTACCCGCCAACACCCGGAAGTACAGTCAGTGGGTGAACATTAATGGACACAGGGCCGAAGCCCTACGTGACACCGGGGCCAGTGTAACAGCCGTCCGCTGTCACCTGGTGACCCCAGAACAGATCCTGCCGAACGTTCTC
Source organism: Lissotriton vulgaris (assembly GCF_964263255.1). Taxonomy (NCBI): domain Eukaryota; kingdom Metazoa; phylum Chordata; class Amphibia; order Caudata; family Salamandridae; genus Lissotriton; species Lissotriton vulgaris. The sequence goes on from NW_028253182.1 coordinate 113,960, forward strand.
TGCCCTGTACATTCAGCCGACAATTCGGAGAGTCTATGTCGGATGGCCTGCGTCCCCTTCGAGTGGGGAGGAGTCTCCGGCCTGTTGAAGGTGACGGTCCGAGATGATGCCCCCGTAGACTGTCTCCTGGGAAATGATCTGGAGAGTTCCCCGTGGGCCGCCGTAGAGAGAAGAGAGCACCTGGGGATGTTGGGCCTCCCGGACTGGGCGTGCGTAACCACCCGGTCCATGGCTGCCCGCGCCATCCCCCGACCTACAGAACCGGAATGGCCGGCACCTCCTCCCCCGGTCGCTCCGGTTGAAGACACCGACCGTGCCGTCCCCCCAGAGCAAACTCCAGAGGGGCTCGCTCAGCCTCAGGATCTTTCCGACCTGGCTCAGTGGCGGCAGGAGGGGGGGCCTACCCAGGAACAGTTTCGCCACGAACAGAAGACCTGTCCCTCCCTCGAGGGACTCCGCCAACAAGCCCTCGCCCAGAGCGCAGGGGATACCTCCGGAACCCATTGGGTCTATTGGGACAATGACCTGTTGTACAGCGAACAGAGAATCGCAGAGTTAGGGGCCAGTCGAGTGCTAGTGGTGCCCCTCCGCTTTAGAGACTTCTTGCTAAACCTGGCCCACAATGTCCCCCTGGCTGGTCACCTGGGTCAGGACAAAACCTACAGTCGCCTAGTGACCCACTTTTTCTGGCCCAAGATGAGGAACGACGTACTCCAGCACTTGCGGTCTTGCCCCACGTGCCAGGCCAGCGGGAAGAGCGGCCGCAAGCTTAAAGCCCCTCTGTAACCTTTCCCAGTGGTCACCACCCCGTTCGAGAGGGTGGGGATAGACATTGTGGGGCCCCTGGACCCCCGTACAGCCCAAGGACATCGGTTCATCCTGGTACTGGTGGACCACGCCACCCGCTACCCCGAGGCTGTTCCCTTGCGAACTATGACAGCCCCGGTAGTCGGCCGGGCCTTGATGGGGATCTTCTCCCGGGTGGGCTTCCCCCGAGAAGTCGTCAGCGACCGAGGCACAAACTTTATTTCAAAATACATGAAGTCCCTCTGGCAACAGTGTGGGGTCACCTACCGATTCACGACCCCCTACCACCCTCAAGGAAACGGACTAGTTGAGCGGTTCAACCGCACGCTCAAAGGGATGATTGGGGGGTTGGAAGAGCCCCTCCGTCGCCAGTGGGATGTGCTACTGCCGTGCCTCCTCTTTGCCTATCGAGAAGTCCCCCAGAAGTCCCTCGGCTTCAGCCCGTTCGAACTCTTATATGGACACCCTGTGCGAGGGCCGCTCAGCCTAGTCAAAGAAGGTTGGGAAATGCCCCCCCTGAAGAACCCTCCAGATGTTTTCAAGTACCTCCTGACCCTACGCAACCAGAGCAGACGGTTCAGAGAACTGGCAAAAGCAAACCTGGAGGCCAGTCAGGAAGACATGAAAAGGTGGTACGATCAAAATGCCTCCTCCATCGAATTTGAACCCGGCCAACAAGTATGGGTGATGTCTCCCACCGAACCATGCGCCTTGCAAGACAAGTGGACAGGGCCCTTCAAAGTGGTCGAGCGCAAGAGCCCTGTCACCTATCTCATCGATATGGAATCTTCATGGAACCCCCTCCGGGTCCTCCACGCCAATAGACTAAAACCCCACTTTGTGCGCTCGGAGCTCAGCCTCCTAATGGCAACAGACAACGGAGCTGAGGAGGACTCCGAACCACTACCTGACCTCCTACGGACTCGGGAGAAGGACGGCTCCGTGGACGGGGTCCGACTCTCGGAGGCCCTCACCCGGGAACAGCGCCAAGGCTGCCGAGACCTCCTACTGCAGTTCGCCACCCTGTTCTCCCTCACCCCAGGGGTCACCCCCTGGTGCTTACACGACGTGGACACTGGAGACAGTCCCCCTATCCGACATCGGCCCTACCGCGTACCAGATCGGGTACGGGCCTGCATCCAAGAGGAGGTGTCCAAGATGCTCACGCTCGGGGTCATCGAGCCCTCAGACAGCCCCTGGGCCAGCCCAGTGGTCCTGGTCCCCAAAGCGGCCGCCCCCGGCACCACTCCTGAGCTCCGGTTTTGCGTCGACTACCGGGGCTTGAATGCGGTCACCAGAACCGACGCACATCCCATCCCCCGAGCAGATGAACTGATCGACCGCATGGGAGCTGCCCGCTACCTCAGCATCTTCGACCTGACAGCGGGCTACTGGCAGATCGGTCTCACACCCCGGGCCCAAGAACGATCTGCCTTCTCCACCCCTGATGGCCACTACCACTTCAAGGTCATGCCATTCGGCATGAAGAATGCTCCAGCAACCTTTCAGCGGCTAGTAAACCAGGTCCTGGCGGGACTCGAAGAATTCAGCGCCGCCTACTTGGACGATATCGCTGTGTACAGCCACCACTGGTCCGACCACCTCAACCACCTCCGAGAGGTTCTGCAGGCCCTCCAACGAGCCGGCCTCACGATCAAGGCCAGCAAATGCCAAATTGGCCAGGGGTCCGTGACCTATCTCGGGCACCAGGTGGGAAGCGGCCTGGTGGCCCCGCTGCAACTCAAGATCGCTGCCATCCAGTCTTGGCAGCCCCCCATCACCCAGACCGAGGTCCGCGCCTTCTTGGGACTCACAGGCTACTACCGGCGGTTCGTGAGGGACTATGGCAGCATTGTGGGGCCCCTCACGGAACTAACATCCAAAAACCAACCGAAGAAGGTCAACTGGACCCCAGACTGTCAAGCGGCCTTCGAGAAGCTGAAGGACGCCATGTGCTCCGCCCCTGTGCTCCAGGCCCCCGACTACAGTCGGGAATTTATCGTCCAAACGGATGCCTCCGACCATGGCATTGGGGCAGTCCTTTCCCAGCTGAACCCCGAAGGACTTGACCAACCAGTGGCTTTTATCAGCAGACGTCTCCTGGCCCGAGAGCAACGCTGGAGCACTATCGAGAGGGAGGCCTTCGCAGTGGTGTGGGCCCTCAAAAAGCTCCGGCCTTATCTCTTCGGTACCCACTTCCGGGTACAGACCGATCATCGGCCCCTGCAGTGGCTAATGCAGATGCGGGGGGAAAACCCGAAACTATTGCGTTGGTCCATCTCCCTGCAGGGGATGGACTTCACTGTGGAACATCGACCTGGGCAAGACCACGCCAACGCAGATGGCCTGTCCCGATTCTTCCGCCTCGACGAGGAGAGTCCCCAAGAGGATGGGTGACTCTCCCCGCCTTCAGCTGGGGGGGACGCATGTTGGACAGGCCACACGACAGACTTGCTCCCTCCCCGCACGACCAGGCCCGAGCCTGGCTCTCCAGGTGGTACATGCAACAACCACCCGTTTCCCGTCTCATATGGGACCCCTACCCCATGGCATCTCCACATCATGGGCCCGAATCACTACCGGCCCCCGCGCCCGGCCTGGGCGCCATCTTGGACACAGCACCACGAGGCCGCGTGGCCTCCGATCGACCCTAACCCTGGGCCTGGCCAGGCCCCGACATCCCGACACCACCATCCACCCAGGAGGTGACACTCACCCTCGCACACACCCTCACACACCCTCTCACCCTCACACACCCTCACCCTCACCACCCTCACCACGTCACCCGCAACCTCCTTTCACCCCCACACACCCTCTCACCCTCACACACCCTCACCCTCACCCTCACCACCCTCACCACGTCACCCTCAACCTCCTTTCACCCTCACACCCCTCAGCCTCAAACCCTCTCACCCTCACACCCTCACTCCCACCCTTACCCCCACACACCCTCTCACCCTCTCAATCTCACCCCCTCACCCACACCCCCTCACCTTACAACCCTCTCACCCTCACCACCTCACACCCCCACACCCCCTCACCCTCACACCCCCTCACCCTCACACACTCTCACACCCCTTCACCCTCACACCCTCACCCTCACACACCTCCTCACCCTCACACCCCCTCACCCTCACACCCACTCATCCTCACCCTCACACACCCTCACACATCCTCACCCTCACTCACCCTCACCCTCACACCCCCTCACCCACACACCCTCACCCTCACACACCCTCACACCCTCACCCTCACACACACCCTCACACACCCTCTCACCCTCACACCCCCTCACCTTCAAATCCCCTCTCCTTCACACATCCTGACCCTCACACACCCTCACCCTCACACACCCACACCTCCCCATCACCCTCACCCCTGCCACCCTCACCCTCCCTCACCCTCACACCCCCTCACCCTCACCCCCTCTCACCCTCACCCCCTCACACCCCCTCTCCCTCACAACACCACACCCTCACCCACCCTCACACACCCTCACTCACCCTCACACCCTCAACCCCCTCACCCTCACAACTCTCTCACCCTCACACACCCTCATCCTCACACCCGTCACCCTCACACACTCTCTCTCCCGAACACACCCTCTCACATTCACACCCCCTCACCCTCACACCCCCACACCCTCAACCTCACACACCCTCACTCACCATCTCACCCTCACACACCCTCTCACCCTCACACACCCTCTCAGCCTCACACACCATCTCACCCTCACACACCCCCTCACCCTTACCCTCACCCCTCACCTTCACACCCCCTCCCACCCTCACCCTCACACACCCTCACACCCTCACACACCCCCTCACACACCCTCTCACCCTCACACCCCCTCACCCTCACACCCCCTCACCCTCACACCCCCTCACCCTCACCCCCCTCACCCCATCACCCTCAACCTCCCTCACCCTCACACCCCTCACCCTCAAACCCTCTCACCCTCACTCTCCCCCCTTACCCTCACACCCCTTCACCCTCTCAATCCCACACCCTCACCCACCCTCAAACACCCTCACTCCCACTCACACCCTCACCCTTACTCCCTCACCCCCTCACCCTCACAACCCTCTCACCCTCACCACCACACACCCCCATGCCCCCTCACCCTCACACCCCCTCACCCTCACACACTCTCACACCACTTCACCCTCACACCCTCACCCACCTCCTCACCCTCACACCCCCTCACCCTCACACCCATTCATCCTCACACACTATCACCCTCAAACACCCTCACACATCCTCACCCTCACTCACCGTCTCTCCCTCACACATCCTCTCACCCTCACACACCCTCACCCTCACATACCCTCACCCTCACATCCTCATCCTCATACCCCCTCACCCTCACACCCCCTCACCCTCACACCCCTCACCCACCATTTCATCCTCTCACCCTCACATACCCTCTCACCCACCCTCACACCCCCTCACCATCACACTCCCACACCCCCTCACACCCCCACACTCCCTCACACCCCACACACCCTCACCCTCACCCCTCACCCTCACACACCCCCTCACACCCCCTCACTCTCACACACCCTCACACCCCTTCACCCTCACACACACACTCACCCTCACACACCCTCACACACTCTCACCCTCACACACCCTCACACCCCCTCACCCTCACACACCCTCTCACCCTCAAACCCCCTCACCCTCACCCCCTCACCCCCACACACCCCCTCACCCTCACCCACCCTCACCCTCACCCACCCTCACCCTCACACACCCTCACAACCACTCACCCTCACACCCCCTCTCACCCACCCTCACACCCCCTCACCCTCACACCCCCTCACCCTCACCCCCCCACACCCCCCTCACCCTCACACCCCCACACCCCCGCAACCCCTCACCCTCACACCCTCACCCTCACTCACCCCCTCACACCCCCTCACTCTCACACCCCCTCACACACACACTCACACTCCCTCACCCTCACCCACCCTCTACCTCAGACACCCTCACACCCCCTCTCTCCATCACACCCCCTCACCCTCACACCCTCACACACACCCTCACACCCCCTCACTCTCAAACACCCTCACCCTCACACACCCTCATCCTCACACACCCCCTCACCCTCACACCCCCTCATACCCCCTCACCCTCACACGCCCTCACCCTCACTCACCCTCACTCACCCTCTTACCTCACACACCCTCTCACCCCCACCCACCCTCTCAACCTCACACACCCCTCACCCTCACATACCCCCTCACCCTCACACCCCCTCACCCTCACACCCTCACACACACCCTCACACCCCTCACTCTCACACCCCCTCACACACACTCACCCTCACACACACACTCACCCTCACGCACCCTCACCCTCACACACACCCTCACACACCCTCACCCTCACACACCCTCACAAACCCTCACCATCACTCACCCTCACTCACCCTCTCACCTCACACACCCTCTCACCCTCACACACCCTCTCAACCTCACACACCCCTCACCCTCACACACCTCACCCTCACACACCCTCACACACCCTCACACACCCTCACACCCTCACCCTCAAACACCCCCTCACACACCCTCTCACCGTCATACCCCCTCACCTTCACATCCCCTCACCTTCACACATCCTCACCCTCACACACCCTCACCCTCACACTCACACACCCACACCCTCCCTGTCACCCCGTCACCCTCACCCCTGTCACCCTCACCCCCTCTCACCCTCACCCTCACACCCTCACACCCTCAACACCCTCACCCTCACAATCCTCTCACCCTCACACACCATCACTCACCCTCGCCCACCCTCACTCACCCTCACACCCCCACACTCACACCCTCACCCCCCTCACCCTCACAACCCTCTCACCCTCACTCACCCTCACCCCCTCACACACCCACACACCCTAACCCTCACACCCCCTCACCCTCACACACCCTCACACCCTCACCCTCAAACACCTCCTCAGCCTTACCCCCTCACACCCCCACACCCTCACACACCCTCACACCCTCTCACCCCTCACACACCGTCACTCATTGTCACTCACCCTCACCCTCACAACCCTCTCACTCTCTCTCCCTCACACCCCCACACACCCTCACACACCTCCTCACCCTCACACCCCCTCACTCCCACACTCCCTCACCCTCACTCACACTCTCACTCTCAAACACCCTCTCACCCTCACACATCCTCTCACCCTCACACCCCCTCACACCCCCTCACCCTCACATCCCCTCACCCTCACATCCCCTCACCCTCCCTCACACCCTCACCCTCACCCTATCACCCTCACACCCCCTCACAACCCCTCACACACCCTCACACCCCTCACCATCACACACCCTCTCACCCTCACACACCCTCCATCACCCTCACACCCCCTCACCCTCACACCCTCACCCTCACACCCCCTCACCCTCACAAGACCACACCCTCATCACCCTCAACCCCCTCACCCTCACAACCCTCTCACCCTCACACACCATCACCCACCCTCACCCACCCTCACACACCCTCACTCACCCTCACTCACCCTCACACCCCCCACCCTCACCCCCCTCACCCTCACAATCCTCAAATCCTCACTCACCCTCACAACCCCTCACACCCCCTCAACCTAAAACCCCACACCTCCTCAGCCTCACCCTCACACCCCCTCACTCCCTCGCCCTCTCACCCCTCACACACCATCACTCACCCTCACTCACCCTCATACCCTCACCCCCTCAACCCTCTCACCCTCACTCCCTCACACCCCCTCACCCTCACCCCTCAGCCTCACACACCTCCTCACCCTTACACCCCCACACACCCTAACCCTCACACCCCCTCACCCTCACACACCCTCACACCCTCACCCTCAAACACCTCCTCAGCCTTACCCCCTCACACCCCCACACCCTCACACACCCTCACACCCTCTCACCCCTCACACACCGCCACTCATTGTCACTCACCCTCACCCTCACAACCCTCTCACTCTCTCTCCCTCACACCCCCACACACCCTCACACACCTCCTCACCCTCACACCCCCTCACTCCCACACTCCCTCACCCTCACTCACACTCTCACTCTCAAACACCCTCTCACCCTCACACATCCTCTCACCCTCACACCCCCTCACACCCCCTCACCCTCACATCCCCTCACCCTCACATCCCCTCACCCTCCCTCACACCCTCACCCTCACCCTATCACCCTCACACCCCCTCACAACCCCTCACACACCCTCACACACCCTCACCTTCACACACCCTCACCCTCACCCTCACTCACACTCTCACTCTCACACACCCTCTCACCCTCAAACATCCTCTCACCCTCACACCCCCTCACCCTCACACACCCTCACCTTCACACACCCTCACCCTCACATACCCTCACACCCCTCACCATCACACACCCTCTCACCCTCATGCACCCTCTCACCCTCACAACCCCTCACACCCCCTCACCCTAAAACCCCACACCCCACACCCTCACCCTCACACACCTTCTCACCCTCACACACCCTCTCACCCTCACACACCCTCTCACCCTCACACACCCTCACCCTCACACCCTCACCCCACACCCTCTCACCCTCACACCCTCACCCTCACACACACCCTTACACACCCTCTCACCCTCACACACCCTCACACCCACTCACCCTCACACCCCCTCAGCCTCACACACCCTCACCCTCACCCAGTCACCCTCACCCTCCCTCACACCCCCTCACCCCCTCACCCTCACACCCCCTCACCCTCACAACCCCACCCCCTCACCCTCACAATCCCTCACACCCCTTCACCCTCACACACCCTCCCCCTCACTCCCCCTCACATCCACACCCCCACACACCCTCATACCCCCTCACCCTCACACCCCTCACCCTCACACACACCCTCACACCCCCTCCCCCTCACACCCCCTCCCCCTCACACCCCCTCCCCCTCGCACATCCTCACACCCACACACCCTCACACGCCCTCACCCTCACATCCCTCACCCTCACACCCCCACACACCCTCACACCCCCTCACACCCCCTTACCCTCACCACCCCTCCCCCTCACACCCCCTCACCCTCACACACCCTCACACCCCCTAACCCTCACACACCCTCACCCCCCACACCCTCACACTGATACAACCCCTCACACCCCTCACCCTCACACCCACTCATCCTCACACACTCACACACACCCTCACACACCCTCACTCACCCTCACACACCCTCACTCATCCTCACACACCCTCACTCACCCTCACACACCCTCACTCATCCTCTCACCCTCACACACCCTCACTCATCCTCACACACCCACACACCCTCACTCACCCTCACACACCCTCACACCCCCTCAAACCCCCTCACACCCCCTCACCCCCTCACCCTCACACCCTCACACCCTCACACCCCCTCACTCACCCTCACACCCCCTCACCCTCACACCCTCACAGCATAAAAAAGCATAGCATAGCAAAACACAGCATAGCATAGCAAAACATAGCATAGCATAACAAAACACAGCATAGCATAGCATAATAAATCAAAGCATAGGATAGCAAAATATTGTATAGTACAACAAAACAAAACATAGGATAGCAAAACAAAACATAGCATGCCATACAGCATAACTCCGCACCACCACAACATCACTCAGGGGCACCAAAACATCACTATGCGCTACCACAGCATCACTGAATGCCACAGCATCTCTCGCTCGCCATTACAACATCACTCAGCGCCACCACAGCATCAATCTGTGCAACCATTCAACAACACCTGGTTCAAATACGTTCTCTAAATGTTTCAAGCTTTATTACAAATGTAACAAAAAGATGTTAGTATTTCACTTCTGCTCTTGGATTTTCGTCACAATAAAATACACCGAACATTATCTTCACAAACGTTATTTACAAAACTTTTAGCTATTGCCATTATAAATTACAATAACTTTCATTTAAGTAATAATTATTGAAAAAAAAATAAAAGCCATTGTTAATTGTAATATCAATACATGTAAGTCTCGTAAATGCAACATATTGCATTACAAATGCTATAGATGTCACATTTGCGAAAGTTATAACTATTGGCATTGTAAATGACAAAGCTATTAATTTCGCTATTTTCAAAAACAAAACATAAATAAAAAAAGTGTGTTTTACAATACCAATAGCTCAAACTTTCCTAATGCAAGACCTATTTCATTGCAAATGCTTGTTCTCTCTGGTCAGACACTAGCTTCTAGTCATAACATGAGAGTGCAGCTGCTGTTTATGAGCACACATGACTTGTCATACAACTGAGTACAAAGAGTGGGAAAACACATGGAGCCAGAGTTCTGAGACAAGACCATTGTGGCTGTTGAGATTTAGAACATCCATCTGTGTATGATAAGGTACGGGGTCCGCTACTAATCCCAGAGATCTTTTGATATATAATAATTTAGCTCCAGTAGACATGGGGGGTTTAGGCTTATCTGTTTTATACCATTATAGGGCTTTTTATAGTATATTATTCAATAGCCATGCTAACAGTGTTTTTGATATGCATTTGCTTTCTGATTGTTGGACAGAATAGTTTGAATAAATATTATAAACCTCCTTCATGTCTATTATTAATGTTATTGTTGATGAGTACTAGTGAGAGAACAAAGGGGTGTATCCTGCTTTCACAGACCCTCAGAGGGTCGAGTGTGTTGTGTTCTGGGGTGCCAATTCATTTGTTGCTCTGGCAAGGTTAGAAGGGCAAGTGAGGCACTATAGCTAGTCTGAATCAGGCTCATAGGTACTGAGGTGGCAAGGTGACACAGTCCCAACATGCCGATCTTCTATGATCCCAAGCATAGTCCTGTTCCTGAGCAGAATCCCTGCAACAGGTAACGTCAATCCAAGAAAATACCTCTCTGTGGGAACAAAGAGAGTGAGTCATTCATCCAAATGTGGTGCTCAGTTTTAAATTGCCAAAGGTGATGATAAGTAGCCATTTGGCCACATACAGTCCAGTTAGTTTCAAAGGCAAGTCTTTGGGTCTTACCATGAGTCTTTGGGGTCTGACCATGAGTCTTTGGGGTCTTACCATGAGTGTTTTGGGTCGGACCATGAAGCTCCCAGATCCATAGAGTACCCTTCTTGCATAGGGTTGCCAAGCATGTTGATGAAAGCATACCCCAACTGAAAGCCCAGTGTCTAAACGATTTATTTACCCTCTTTCAAGGGGTATCCAGGGAAACAGTCTGTGTGGTTGCAAAGCTGCAATGAATAGGCTGTGCTTTGGATGGCTGATGCTTTGGTACCTTCTGCCTATGTGATAGTATACTGACGAGGAAGAAACTGGTTGGAAATCTGGGTTTATTGCATATGTATGGCAGTCATTTAAGTTGTCTTGTACCAATTCACCAAAATGGCTGGGGAAGCAGACGATTAAACACACAAAAGATGACTACTAGATACTTACAAATAATTTAAGAACTGGCAGAGGCTCAGGGTAGCATTCTAACCCATCTTTTTTTACCCACTGTACTATTCAGCCATAGCCAAATCAGGCCTGAACCTGTTTCAATAGAAACAGACCAGCCTGAATTATCAATCAAGGTACTCTATATACATGAATACAAGCCACCCAAGACCTACTTTGGCCTCTTAAAGTGGTTCGAATGCAAAGTGAGCATAGGCCCCACGTGTTGCTTAATTTGAGCCGGTGGTTTCCGGCACTCAGCAGCGGCATTATTTGTTAACGCTGGTGCTTGTGACAGTCTGCCAAAAGGTGGCGCTGTCTGGCTAATTTAGAGGGTATTCACCTGTTACAACGCAATTTTTACAACGCACTACCACTACAACGCAGGCATTACAACGCATACCATTACAACGCATTGCGCTGGGGGGCGCTCTAGGATAAGAGGTAAGTTTAATTTACTATCCAACACCTTCCCTAGGGTCCACGGGGACTGGAGTTAGAATAGTAAATTATACTTACCACTATCCAGCACCCCAAAGCGCTATGCGTTGTAACGGTATGCGTTGTGAATACCGCGTTGTAATGGTATGCGGAGTAAAAGTATGCGTTGTAACGTCATACATCCAATTTAGAGATGACCACAACACTAGGCAATTATTAATTCAATATACATTATAAAACACTATTACCTGCTGCCCAAACAATTCTTATAACTTTGTGGGCTGGAATAGTCAGAATTGTCACACTTGTAGGTATGTGATGGTTAGTAGTTTTGCTGTTACTATCATTGCCAGTGCTGGCAGGGGCAATGTGTGGTGCAAGTTGCAGTGGCTTCTTGACGCGAGCCCCAGTACTTATTTTTTTACAAAATAAGCACAGGCCCAACGTCTGGGCATACCCTTGGTCACTGAGGTTGTTACATCAAAAACACATAAGATGATGCCCAGAATGCTTGTAGATAGTCAAATCACTGCCAATCGTTTTATGTGGCATTCAAACCCATAATTATTTTGCCCACCTTGCCACTGCAGATTCGACCCAGCCATAAGGGTATGCCCAAACCTGGAACCCCTGCACTCAGTGCCTCAGGATCCAACCTCACTGATGAGACCTAACAAGATCAAAACCTGTCTATGGTTGCTTGCAGGCCCATCTCGTAGGCCTCGTCTGGCAGTTCGGTATGGACTGTTCCCATGCGGAGCAGCCTCAGGGCCGATTTGCATACGGTTGCCTTTTGTCCATGGTGGCACCATGGGTACAAAAACAAGGCATTAGATTGCTACCTTGAGCGATACCCAGAGGTACACTATTTGCAAGCTTTCCTCTATTCCCCTTTTTGTGCATTGGGACAGTGGAAGAGAAACCATGCATCATTTAGTACCTTAAATGACATTATTTGGTTGACTGTGTGACCCCTCTTAAGCCATCAACAGCCTTCTATATGCTACTGAGGGGCCAACAAGGAGCAGAAGAATAACTACCCCTAGGGCAACAATGTGATGATGGTTAAGTGTATCAGCTACCCCGTCCCAAGCTGCAGTCGTATGGTTTTGCATAATAGTACACGTACTCCGGTTTTGGCCTAGACTTCGCCTGCACACAGTCTATCCCTATTATTACCAAATGTGCTCACTTCTTTGGGTCTACTGAAAAAACCCAACCTTTAAACATAGAAAAACAAAGGTTTGAAGAGCACAGTGAGATTTTTACATCACTTAAAGAAATTCTTTTTAAAGGAAGATAAAAAAAAAATATGCTCTAGAGATTGACTTCTGTGCTGTATGGTGGCTTCTACTGTCGGTTTTGGAAGTTGTAAATTATTGCAAGAATTTCTTTAAGTAATGTAAATATCTCACTGTGCTCCTCAAACCTTTGCTTTTTTGTATACTTTTGTGTGTTAGCATGTCTGAGAGTGGCCTTTATTCTTCCTTCTATAAGATATCATTGTCCTGGTGCAGAGCATACGATAAAACACATGAATAACTCTTAACACAGATAAGCATTACTTAGAATACATTGAGTACTTTCCTTCTATGTTATACCCTGGGGAGGCAAATGTCACGGCAACATACAAAGCTTACTGTTGTCAATCTGTGGGCTCTAGGGAAGTACCTCTGCTCGTTTACTTATGGTCAGATTGTGCAAGCCCTACTGTGAACACACATATCGCCGCTTTAGCTGCACTTTTTGCCGATAAAGCAGCGATTTTTTTATGGTCCTATTACCAAGCTGTCGCTAACAGCAGTTAGCGACAGCTTCCAGGCGATAGGAACCGGTTTGTTGCCCGCTTTGCATGTCAGCGATATTTAACTCTAATTACATGCAAAGTGGGTGTAAACAAACTGGTAGCGACTGAAAGCAGTCGCTAACACAGCTATCGCCTATTAGCAATACTCGCAACAATATAAATAAAATGTGTGCTAACCGCGATTAGCGCCAGGATTTTACACCTGGTAAAAACCTGATTTAGCCATAATAATAAATGGGAGGTGATTTTTACGGCTAAGTCCCCACCTGCCTATTAGCGAGATTTTCCTTAGCAATGGGATTTTTATCGCTGGAAATCTCACGTTGAGAACCGGATCCGCCACTATCGCTGCATTTTTTATCGCAATGGCGATAAACGTTAGTAATGCTGCGTAATCTCTGTGATAACATCCAGCGATAGGAGGCGATCAAACAAATCACGCTAAGCGCGGTTTGCGATAATTATCGCAAGTTGTTGCTAATATGCCCCATAGTCCTAAGCTTCCAGTACTGTAGATTCTCGAAAGCGCATTTGATCTGAATGCACACCACCTCACCACTTGAGTACCATTTCAAAGGTGTACAACTGAGCTCTAAATAACCAGGAAACATTGGCTGTGTCACGGCAGGTGTAGGCTCACACAGAAAAAGTTATTGATGCTGAAACCCTGCACAGAGCCGTAGATGTCGAGCAAACGTCATAGAACAAAACAGAATTGACTGAAAGTCATTTTAAAAAAAGTACTTTGGGCTCAAGTGTGACCCGTGAACCCTCAGGAGGATTCATCCTTACACAGTTCACAGATGTCCTTCATGGTTTTCTTTCTTTACGCTGCTTTGGGTGCAGTTGTGAAATGTGCCACCCATTGAAACTGCTCTGACTGTGCAACAGTGGGCAATAGATACGCTGAAGTAATAGCAAGATATTGCGCCTTAAACACTTGCACCTTTAATAGGGAATATCAAAATGAGATATTGGATGCCACATATTGCAATCTGTTGTTGACAGCTGTTGATACTTAGGAGGAAGTTAAGAGATTACAGGAAGAAGTGCAGAAGCAGAATAGCAAGGCTGGATTAGAGCAGGTTGTGCCAAAAGAAATGTGAGGATGACATTTGGGTTTCAGGAGAAGGAAGACCTGTGTTGCCCCTGTTTTGCCCGATAGCTTGTTGTCTACAATGATGAGACATTATCATGGACCTGCACATGTAGGGAGAGACACAATGGTGCACCTGTTTAGGTAAACGTGGTTTAACCCAAGATTTAGAATGATGGCTGAAGGATTATGTCACAGATGTGTTGTATGTCAACAACAGGATGTAGGCAGAAGAACAGCAGTAACACTGAGTCCCATAGGGAGATCAGGGGGCCCCTTTAATAAGATGCAACTGGACTTTATGAAGATGCCGGTGCACTATAGATTGTGATATGCCCTAGTGATTTTGTGCAATTCTCACGCCGGATGCAAGCTTACCTGACTAGGAGAAATGATAGTGTCAAATTGGCTGAGTTGTTGTTGAGGGAGTGTATGCCACTGTTCAGTTTCCTGACTTCTCTGGGGTCAGACCAAGGAACTCATTCTAATAATGGGATCCTGAAGATGTTGTGTGCAGCAGTACAAGTCGTACAGAGGCTCCACTGCAGTTACTGATCAGGGGCTTTTGGAATTGTTGACTAGTCAATGGCACTTTGAAATCCAGATTGGCTAAAGTATGCGCTCCAATGTCTCTGAAATGGCCTGATACATTGCCTCTTTGGTTGATTAGTCTAAGCAGTACTCCAGATAGGAGGACAGGTTTGTCCCCCCATGAGATCATCATGGGAAGGGACATTAGGCTGCCAGTTGTGCCTGCAAATGCACTTGTGCACATCACAGTTTAACTGATTCTTGATTACTGTAAAGGACTGGCGGATGTGGTGCATTCTGTGTCTCACCACGTTGGAGAGGCTAGAGTATGCCTCAACAGAAGCAGTGCCATGACCTCAGTCCCGGCGATTGGGTTATGGTGAAGAAGCATGTGCACAAGTCATGCTTGGGGCCTAGGTGGCGTGGCCCCTACCAGGTGATTCTGGTCACTACGACAGCTGTGAAATACAGAAGTCTCCCTAATTGGGAACATGCTGCTCATACTCACTGATTCTCTTGTCCCCTTGATAATATAACAGCACCTGTTCCTGATAAGCCGTTGGTTACAGTGAGACAGAGGGAGCAGGTTAGTCAAGCTGTTAGTGATCAGCAAGAAGCTAGGACAGCACTTGTTCGGCCTGAGGGTGGTCGGAGAGAGTCAACAGGTGAAGTTGGTACAGAGGGTCACATCCTGTACTGTTGACTGCCCTGATTCAGACCCTACCACGAGCCTAGTGTAGCAGTAACACTTGTTGTACCTGGATACCAGTGGCCAAGACAGGAGAGAGAGAGAGGCTGTTTGTCTGAAGTTCATGCGCCACACAGTAAGCCAGTTAATACTGAAGGATCTGGCCTAAGTGAAAGTGATGAAGAAGGGCCAACAGTAAGGAGATCAAAGAGAGCTAGGATAACTTGTCAGAGGTATTCTTCACCTGACTGGACGTACTTTGCTGTCAATGACTCTGAGAGAGCATTTTGCACCTTTTGCTTTAACAATTTACATCCACTTGAGTCTCTTTAAACTGAACGTGGTGGCTGAACTAAGTTTTGAAATTTCATTGCCACTAAACAGACTGAGTCAATTTAATCTGAAAGTGATCATTAGTGAGTTTGAACTTAGCATTTATTAGATAAAGAACTGCATAGATATGCCCAAACTACAAAGAATAGTACCAAGGCCTGAGTCTGCTGAACCATCGTTTGGTTGACCCTTAGAAGAATACAGAGTAGGGATAAGGAAGTCTCATGAAGATCATTGTGCATGTATTTTACTGGAAAGGACATTTGAACTTTGTTTGCTCTTTTTGCAAGTGGAAACTAGCTGCAATTTTCGAGTTAAAAAGTCTGACATTAGCACAACTCATGGAGCCTAACCCAAACACTAGTACGTGTTGACACTTATGTGTAGGAGTATTTCTCGTTGTGGCATTAGTGTTAATTGCTTTGCTTGTAATTTTGAGTTTGACCCATTCTTCACAAGTGAAGGAGCTTAGGTCTACACAAGCCCCTCAAACACCACTTTCTACTGACAAACGTTTACCTGCAATAGATTAGACATTTTTGGTGCTCTGATACCATCTGTAAGAGTGATACTCAACTCACGAGTATTAGAAATCTTTCTACTGTAGTTGATAAATTATCCTCTAGCATAGCTTGATATGGAAATGGTTGGGATCAAATCAGTGATGTTGCAGAATCGACTTACATTAAAAGTCCTTCTCGCAAAGGAGGACGGAGTCTGCCGGAAGTTAAAAGTTCAACAATGTTGCACTTACATTCCAGTCGAGAGTAAGGACTTGAAGAAATGCATATAGAACATCACTGACCTAAAGAAAGATTTGAAAGAGATACCAGCAACAGGTGCGTAAAGATAGATGGTTTGGAAACCTAGGTAGTGGAATTCTTGGAAGCATTTTGAAACCCTTAGTGATAATTGTTTTTTGTGGATTATTCTTGTATGTAATCTTTAAGGGATTGAAATGTATACAAGTGAAGAAAGGAGTGACGAGAAAGAGAACAGACATAGAACTAAAGACAGACTGATCAAATACTATGATTCCAAGAATTTTCTAGAGGATTCTAGAAGAAAAATTATGAAAACACCAAGATTGTGATTTTTCCATCAGATGGTGATGGGTGCAACACAGATTTGTCCATCCTTTACACATGACAAATGCGTCACAACTTCATAATAGATACATGACATGAATGTGCAGTTAGCACTTGATTCTTATATTATCTAACAATATTAAAATAGGTGTTGCAGTTGACATTATCACTAAAGTGCATTTACAGTAGGATTGGTGAATTTACTCAAACTGTGTCTGACTGTGTTAAAAGAGAAATTAATAACCCCTCCGTACTTAGTAGATAAGTTCTCCCTATAAAGTTAATTCAACTTAAATGATGTGCGCTTTAATATATTGATTGACATTTACTATTTAGATATTTATGTAGAAACAAAAACAATCCTCACGTAATGAAATCTGATTGTATGTTAAAACGAATTCGGTTTGTGTAATGTGTGCATTAATGTGTCATATATGTGAATCAAATTTAGTTCTTAGCCAGACTTACACATGATTATTCAAAGAATGTACTGTATGCTTAATGTAACCTGAACTTAATGCTTTGCTCATTCATATTTGTTGGTGTTTATTTGTGCACCCGCATATTAAATATGCACTCTTGCTCATATTTTAAGTTGATAATTTAGACCTATAATTCTTCATGCTTTGTAAATGTGGGTTTTCATTTTCTGATAACATGACATTTCTTGCAGGTATTCACATGCATTTGTAGTTTTAGATTAGATTCATTACTGTACTAGAGATAGAGAAAGAGCCTGTGAAGAAGCCCTTGACAAAAGAATATGGAGGGCCAGAATGTTAACTGAAAGGCCTTTTCAGAAATGTTTCAACCTGATATGTTCATGAGAGAACGATTTTGTTCCCTTGTTTGTTGTGGGACATTTGGGATTCATGGCAGTCTACAACATGACAAGTGGAGAAAGACAATATACCCCCGATAATGAATGCATAGGGGTGTTGCTCAAGAAGATTTTCGAGTGTTATAACTTAGTGTGCACACCGTTGGAGATTCAGATGCTTTCAGATTCCTTTCATATGCCCTCAGATGTTTGAAGACTCCTTTCAGATGGTTTAAGACTCCTTTCAAAAGCCCTCAGATGCTTTCCAGTTTATTTCCCGATACCTTACAGATCCTTTCAGAAACGTTCCCCTAATGCTTACAGCACTATTCCTTTGGATTTGAGAGGTTTAGACCTCTACGCTTTCCTTAATTTTCTGCTGAGTGTGGCTTAGGATAACACTTACCTGAATGACCCAAGAAGACTCTTGACCGAGCTTGTGAAATGCTGACACCCTCCTTACTAATTTTCCTTCTGTTTTGTTCTTATTTCCTTTATGGAAATGCCTGATTTCTGAGATTCTTTAGATTTTTAGAACCGCCCTTTTAGCTGGAACTCTACTTAAGGTGATTTACATTTATCCATGAATAGACAATAAAACAAATGCCTCTCTTTTAAGCATCAAATACTCCTTTTGTTCTTTTGTATTGCTGTGACTGTTTTGCTTGTTTGCCCAATATTGGTCCACCTCCATTTCTTCCATAGGTTGGGCCTGCCTGTTGCTATTGTGTACTTTTATAACATGGAGTTAATAGTAATGTATCTTAACTTGATTCCAATTTTGTAATAAACCTTCTTAACCTTAGCTACCGATTCCTGGTACTCCATATGTAGGCAAATGGTTTGCACAGTAAATTGATATTGATTGATGCAAATTAACTCTCCTCACCACTCAGTGCGGATAAGCAAATGTTCAACCAGTGAAGATAAATGGTAAGAGAGTGGGCCCAGAAAATGTTCGAACAACATTAATTACTAATTTCAGTCACACGCGATATTGCTACATACAGCGGCTATTGGGGTTAATGCAGAACCCTAAAATGGCTTGCCTGGATGAACTTATATTTTTGTAAATACACCATCAATTCAAATATCAGAAGTCATTTTAGCATGGGAACAGTCAACCTCCAAATTTGACATTTACATACCTTTCTTTTATTTACCATTTCACTGCTCTACTTAGCTCACTGAAGTTCATCAAATGTCACCAGTGTCATCAGACCAAATTGAAAAATAGAACATTGAAATGTTAGGACAACAAACTGTTTTGTGGGAACATACCTCTATTAAACACAAACTTTGGAAAATATTTGTGGACACAGCCATGACGAGGTATGCTAAACTTTTGCTAAATTCCTACAATACTGAGTGTGATATTTACAATTGACAAAATGGCCCTCCTTCTGAGTGGCCCATTTTTGTGCATAAAATAGTATTTGTAAATACTAATACCGAAGATGACATGTTTCCTGCACAGGATTATTGAAGGATATCTCCTTTTGACACATTTCCTATGCAAATTTCACAAGGTTTCTCCTAGTGAAATGTGTAGGTCTCTGGACATTTTGGGCATGAAGTCATTGTTTGTATAGTCAGCAGCTCTTAACAGAGAAAGAGCACAAATAATGAAACCGTCAGCGAGAGCCCATATGCTTTTGAAGTCTGGTAATGGTATAGAGCAGTATTTGATTCAGATTAGGAGTAGTCATGCTAGATTTCATCTATCTCGGTTTCGTTTTAATCAATTTCATTATTTACTGGCCTCTCCTGTGGGCTGGGTGCATTTGTATTTGAGGGTGCACTGCGGTTGCGGCAATAGGCCTCAGCAGGACACCCTACACTTTGTTCTGCTTTGTAATTATTATATCTTGCCAAGAAAGAGGTTCTTACTGTCATTGTTGATGTCCCTTGATTTTAATCAAGCCCGTCCCGCCCTAATGTATCTCCAGTTGCTCCCTAATGAATTTGTTTTATCTGCTGTGATGTGTTTTTTGGTGGCTGCTCATGCATCAAGTCCAGACTGAAGATGTTGAGCTGCTAAACCATTGATTGGCATTAATTCTGTTTTTGGTTTTTATGATGTTTTATTCCATTGAAATTTGTATAATACTTATAGCTGTTTTCATATTAGTTGCTGTATTTTTATGGTCACTTGATGGACCGAATAAAGATTTCATGAATGAAAATGTGTATGTGGAAAATTCGCTGTTATGTTGCGATTTGTAGATGCAGTAATGCTGACTAAGTTTAAAAGCCACCAATTGCGTACATTTTGAATAACCAGGTCTATCATACATATGGACAAAGTGCTACACACTACATGTGGGCCCAACTAAATTTGTTGGTCTTACTGTGCCGGAGGGTCGGCAATATAAACTAAAATGTGTGCGTCAGACATTACACACATCAGCCATGGCCTCCTGTGTATGCACACTAACAACCCCATCGCTGAAAGCACACTCAGAAAAGTGGGCGATCTAATTTGATTGAAACACCCTAAAAAGGGAAGTAGCCCTGTTTCAAAGTTTGTGGACCCAATTCTATCTTTAGGATTAGAAGGAATGTGGTTAGGTTGGATGTAAGACAATGTGGCATATGAATCTGTTGGAAAAAAAGGAGAAATGCGGCGGTACCCACTCCCCAGGTGATTCTCCAAGGAGAGTGTCTGATGAAGAAGCGGCTTAGCAGGAGTCGTCGTCGAATGAAGTATTTTCCTGTAAAATGTGTCTGTAAATAATTTTCCTGTAACTGCGTTCACTTTGTTTCACCCTCTGCTCTAGCCAGTCTAGGCGTTGGCAGCGTTTGTTTCTAATGAATTGAATATAATCTTATTCTTTCATCTGCATTCCTAATATTTTCGCTTATTCACAATCACGAACGTCACATAATATATATACACATAAGGGGTATATCCACAAAGTATCATGGCGCATGCACGGTTCCTATACACAACTGCAAAGACACAAGGTAATCTTTTCATGAGTGTTTAATTTGCATAACATCTTTTATATTTTTTCTTTTTATGTACAACAAGCAACATGCAGTTTAGTTCACGGCTGGGGCGCAGGGGGCAGAGGAGGGTCGAGAGTGGAGGCATTCAGATCAAACCAGTGTCACACGTTGGCCACGCTGAGGGTTGCGAGACACCCACCCCTGGCATTTGGAACTGGGAATCTTGACATTTCTTGACAACCTTGTCTCTAGCCGCTGATACTGCCGCCATGACACATTCCGTCAAGGGTCAGGCAGTGCCTGGAGCGCTGTCTGTACCCCGGCATTCCAGGAAATCGTATTTCTCAGTTATTCTGTCTACATCTACTATACAAGAGTGGGAGTGAGTTGAGGGTGTCCATGGCTCAGCACGGCCATGGTGCGGCAGTTATGTGGCAAACCATTTCACTTTTCGGGAGTTTGCTTGTGCCTTGGTGTCATTGTGAAAATCTGCACACTGACTTCCCGGGGAGCAAGGAGTGGGCGATCAGTGGCATGAGTTGTGCTTGAAGTACCTATTGGCAGGGCGCCTACACAATATGAGAAGTCCCCTACAGTGTGATTTATTTTTGTGTTGTGTTATTGTACCCCTCTCTCCTTTCTTTTGGTTAGCCTCCCACAATATGCACTGCACATTGACATAACCTACTATGCTTAGCATCTCTTCTGCTTCTCACTCTGAACTATGACGAGGATGTGGGTAACAGAGCCTACAATTAAATATACTACCCATGCGTCAACACCTGTGTGTTGGTATACGGTTCTTAACTAAAAATACGTATAATAGTGAATAAGTATAAATGTGAGTCCTAACTTGTCCACGTCACACGTACATCACACCCCACCTAAGCACTAGCATAGATCAATTGACATAGGTGCTCATGCAGGCAAGGAAAAACGTCAGTCTCTTAATTAGGCAGCAAAATCACAGCAGTGACGTGAGGCGCAGGGGGCCCCCTTGTAGTTTTCTCTATGTTAGCCTAATTGTACACATTGTAGGCCACATTTTCATTTGCACATGTTACGATATAAACATACTTGCCATACTGTACTATCACACGAAGCCTGCATATATTTTCACATTCTGTTCTTTTCCTGGGATTTATTCTGAACATCCTAGACAAGGTCGAACAACAATGCCCCTTTTTCTCTCTGGTCAGACATTAGCTCTTAGTCATAACATGAGAGTGCAGCTGCTGTTTATGAGCACACATGACTAGTCATATAACTGAGTACAAGAGAGTGGGAAAACACATGGAGCCAGAGTTCTGAGACAAGACCATTGTGGCAGTTGAGATTTAGAACATCCATCTGTGAATGATAAGGTACGGAGTCCGCTACTAATCCCAGAGATCTTTTGATATATAATAATGTAGCTCCAGTAGACAAGGGGGGTTTAGGCTGATCTGTTTTATACCATTATAGGGCTTTTTATAGTATATTGTTCAATAGCCATGCTAACAGTGTTCTTGATATGCATTTGCTTTCTGATTGTTGGACAGAATAGTTTGAATAAATATTCTAAACCTCCTTTGTGTCTATTATTAATGTTATTGTTGGTGAGTACTAGTGAGAGAACAAAGGGGTGTATCCTGTTTTCACAGTCCCTCAGAGGGTCGAGAGTGTTGTGTTCTGGGGTGCCAATTCACTTGTTGCTCTGGCAAGGTTACAAGGGCAAGTGAGGCACTATAGCTAGTCGGAATCAGGCTCATAGGTACTGAGGTGGTAAGGTGACACAGTCCCTACATGCCGATGCTCTATGATCCCAAGCATAGTCCTGTTCCTGAGCAGAAGCCCTGCAACAGGTAAAGTCAGTCCAAGAAAATACCTCTCTGTGGGAACAAAGAGAGTGAGTCATTCATCCAAATGTGGTGCTCAGTTTTAAATTGCCAAAGGTGATGATAAGTAGCCATTTGGCCACATACAGTCCAGTTAGGTTCAAAGGCAAGTCTTTGGGGTCTTACCATGAATCTTTGGGGTCTGACCATGAGTCTTTGGGGTCTTACAATGAGTGTTTTGGGTCGGACCATGAAGCTCCCAGATCCATAGAGTACCCTTCTTGCATAGGGTTGCCAAGCATGTTGATGAAAGAATACCCCAACTGAAAGCCCAGTGTCTAAACGATTTATATACCCTCTTTCAAGGGGTACCCAGGGAAACTGTCTGTGTGGTTGCAAAGCTGCAATGAATAGGCTGTGCTTTGGATGGCTGATGCTTTGGTACCTTCTGCCTATGTGATAGTATACTGACGAGGAAGAAACAGGTTGGAAATCTAGGTTTATTGCATCTGTATGGCAGTCATTCAAGTTGTCTTGTACCAATTCACCAAAATCGCTGCGGAAGCAGACGATTAAACACACAAAAGATGACTACTAAATACTTACAAATACTCTAAGAACTGGCAGAGGCTCAGGGTAGCATTCTAACCCATCTTTTTTTGCCCACTGTACTATTCAGCCATAGCCAAATCAGGCCTGAACCTGATTCAATAGGAACATACCAGCCTGAATTATCAATCAAGGTACTCTATATACATGAATACAAGCAACCCAAGACCTACTTTGGCTTATTTGGGCCTCTTAAAGTGGTTCCCATGCAAAGTGAGCATAGGCCCCACGTGGTGCTTAATTTGAGCCGGTGGTTTCCTGCGCTCAGCAGCGGCATTAATTGTTAACGCTGGCGCTTGTGACAGTCTACCACAAGGTAGCACTGTCTGGCTAATTTAGAGATGACCACAACACCAGTCAATTAATAATTCAATATACAATATAAAATACTATTACCTGCTGCCCAAACAATTCTTATAGCTTTGTGGGCCTGGAATAGTCAGAATTGTCACACTTGTAGGTGTGTGATGGTTAGTAGTTGTGCTGTTACTATCATTGGCAGTGCTAGCAGGGGCAATGTGTGGTGCAAGTTGCAATGGCTTCTTGACGCGAGCCCCAGCACTTATTTTTTTAACAAAATAAGCACAGGCCCAACATCTGGGCATATCCTTGGTCACTGAGGTCGTTACATCAAAAACACATAAGGTGATGCCCAGAATGCTTGTAGATAGTCAAATCAATGCCAATCGTTTCATGTGGCATTCAAACCCTTAATTATTTTGCCCACCGTGCCACTGCAGATTCGACCCAGCCATAAGGGTATGCCCAAACCTGGAACCCCTGCACTCAGTGCCACAGGATCCAACCTCACTGATGAGACCTAACAAGATCAAAACCTGTCTATGGTTGCTTGCAGGCCCATCTCGTAGGCCTCGTCTAGCAGTTCGGTATGGACTGTTCCCATGCGGAGCAGCCTCAGGACCGATTTGCATACAGCTGCCTTTTGTCTAGCGTGGCACCATGGCTAAAAAAACAATGCATTGGATTGCTACCTTGAGTGATACCCAGAGGTACACTATTTGCAAGCTTTCCTCTATTTCCCTTTTTGTGCATTGTGACAGTGGAAGAGAAACCATGCATCATTTAGTACCTCAAATGACATTATTTGGTTGACTGTGTGTCCCCTCTTAAGCCATCAACAGCCTTCTATATGCTACTGAGGGGCAAACAAGGAGCAGAATAATAACTACCCCTAGGGCAACAATGTGATGATGGTTAAGTGTATCAGCTACCCCGTCCCAAGCTGCAGTCGTATGGTTTTGCATAATAGTGCACGTACTCCGGTTTTGGCCCAGTCTTCGCCTGCACACAGTCTATCTCTATTATTACCAAATGTGCTCATCTTTTTGGGTCTACCGAAAAAATCCAACCTTTAAACATAGAAAAACAAAGGTTTGAGGAGCACAGTGATTTTTTTACATCACTTAAAGAAATTCTTTTTAAAGGAAGATAAAAAATAATATGCTCTAGAGATTGACTTCTGTGCTGTATGGTGTCTTCTACTGTCGTTTTGGAAGTTGTAAATTATTGCAAGAATTTCTTTAAGTGATGTAAAAATCTCACTGTGCTCCTCAAACCTTTGCTTTTTTGTATGCTTTTGTGTGTTAGCATGTCCGAGAGTGGCCTTTGTTCTTCCTGTTATATAAGATATCATTGTCCTGGTGCAGAGCATACGATAAAACACATGAATAACTCTTAACATTGATAAGCATTACTTAGAATACATTGAGTACTTTCCTTCTATGTTATACCCTGAGGAGGCAAATGTCACGGCAACATACAAAGCTTATAGTTGTCAATCTGTGGGCTCTAGGGGAGTACCTCTGCTCGTTTAATTATGGTCAGATTGTGCAAGCCCTACTGTGAACACACATATCGCCGCTTTAGCAGCACTTTTTGCCGATAAAGCAGCGATTTTTTCATCGCCCTATTACCAAGCTGTTGCTAACAGCAGTTAGCAACAGCTTCCAGGTGATAGCAACAGGTTTGGGGCCCGCTTTGCATGTCAGCGATATTTATCTCTAATGACATGCAAAGTGGGCGTACCCAAACTGGTAGCGACTGAAAGCAGTCGCTAATACAGCTATCGCTTATTAGCAATACTCGCAACGATATAAAAAATTGTGCGCTAACCAAGATTAGCGCCAGGATTTTACACCTGGTAAAAACCTGACTTAGCCATAATAATAAATGGGAGGTGGATTTTACGGCTAAGTCCCCAGCTGCCTATTAGCGAGATTTTCCTTAGCGATAGGATTTTTATCTCTGGAAATCTCACGTTGAGAACGGGATTCGCCGATATCGCTGGATTTTTTATCGCAATGGAGACGTCATAGAACAAAACAGAATTGACTGAAAGTCATTTTAAAAAAAGTACTTTGGACGCAAGTGTGACCCGTGAACCCTCAGGAGGATTCATCCTTACACAGTTCACAGATGTCCTGCATGGTTTTCTTTCTTTCCGCTGCTTTGGGTGCAGTTGTGAAATGTGCCACCCATTGAAACGCTACTGACTATGCGACAGTGGGCAATAGATACGCTGATGTAACAGCAAGATATTGCGCCTTAAACACTTGCACCTTTAATAGGGAATATCAAAATGAGATATTGGATGCCACATATTGCAATCTGTTGTTGACAGCTGTTGATACTTAGGACGAAGTTAAGAGATTACAGGAAGAAGTGCAGAAGCAGAATATCAAGGCTGGATTAGAGCAGGTTATTATTATTATTATTATGTTTGAGCTTGTAAAGTGCACTGTTACCCAGAGGTTTCCTGGCGCTGTGTAACGCTGGGGAACCCGTCCTGGGTTCCCTGTGGGATGGTCCCTGCTGGGAGTCCCCAAGGTTGAGCCAAGCATCCCCGGCGTTGGAGGGGCCGTTGTGGAGATTAGGCAAGCTGATGCCCAGAGTTGCCGAGTGGGACCCCTGATTAGAGTAGGCACCGAAGCGAGAATTATCGAGTCTGCTGACCAAAGTCCACGACCCTGCCGCGTCGGGAATTGAACCCTGGTCCCGGACGACTTCTGCTCTCGGGTCTACCGCCTCTAACCAGTGAGCCACACCACTCCACCACTGTGCCAAAAGAAATGTGAGGATGACATTTGGGTTTCAGGAGAAGGAAGACCTGTGTTGCCCCTGTGTTGCCAGATAGCTTGTTGTCTACAATGATGAGACATTATCATGGACCTGCACATGTAGGGAGAGACACAATGGTGCACCTGTTTAGGTAAACGTGGTTTAACCCAAGATTTAGAATGATGGCTGAAGGATTATGTCACAGATGTGTTGTATATCGACAACAGAATGTAGGCAGAACAGCAGTAACACTAAGTCCTATAGGGAGATTAGGGGGCCCCTTTAATAAGATGCAACTGGACTTTATCAAGATGCCGGTGCACCATAGGTTGAGATATGCCCTAGTGATTTTGTGCAATTCTCATGTCGGGTTCAAGCTTACCTGACTAGGAGAAATGATAGGGTCAAATTGGCTAAGTTGTTGTTGAGGGAGTGTATTCCACTGTTCAGTTTCCTGACTTCTCTGGAGTCAGACCAAGGAACTCATTCTAATAACGGGATCCTGAAGATTTTGTGTGCAGCATTACAAGTCAAACAGAGGCTCCACTGCAGTTACTGATCAGAGGCTTTTGGAATTGTTGACAAGTCAATGGCACTTTGAAATCCAGATTGGCTAAAGTATGCGCTCCAACGTCTCTGAAATG
Organism: Lissotriton vulgaris; assembly: GCF_964263255.1. NCBI lineage: Eukaryota > Metazoa > Chordata > Amphibia > Caudata > Salamandridae > Lissotriton > Lissotriton vulgaris. The sequence continues at coordinate 141,125 of NW_028253182.1, forward strand.
GCCTGATACATTGCCTCTTTGGTTAATGAGTCTAAGCAGTACTCTAGATAGCAGGACAGGTTTGTCCCCCATGAGATCATCATGGGAAAGGACATAAGGCTGCCAGTTGTGCCTGCAAATGCACTTGTGCACATCACAGTTTAACTGATTCTTGATTACTGTAAAGGACTGGCTGATGTGGTGCATTCTGTGTCTCACCACGTTGGAGAGGCTAGTACCAAGGCCTGACTCTGCTGAAGCATCGTTTGGTTGACCCTTAGAAGAATACAGAGTAGGGATAAGGAAGTCTCATGAAGATCATTGTGCATGTATTTTACTGGAAAGGATATTTGAACTTTGTTTGCTCTTTTTGCAAGTGGAATCTTGCTGCAATTTTCTAGTTAAAAAGTCTGACATTAGCACAACTCATGGAGCCTAACCCAAACACTAGTAGGTGTAGACACTTATGTGTAGGAGTATTTCTCGTTGTGGCATTAGTGTTAATTGCTTTGCTTGTAATTTTGAGTTTGACCCATTCTTCACAAGTAAAGGAGCTTAGGTCTACACATGCCCCTCAAATACCACTTTCTACTGACAAAAGTTTACCTGTAATAGATTAGAAAGAATTACATGTAGATATTTTTAGAGGAAATTATTAATTGAATGTTTATTCAAAATTGCTTCATGAATCTGTTGACACTATGAATGCTAGGGATTTCAACTTTTGCATGCGATTGCCTGCATCAGTTGCTGAGGTGTTAGACGGACCGGGAGGGTCGGCCGAGGTACGGGGAGAGGTCTCCAGGGAGAGCCGTCTCCAACGACTGTACAGATGAATAACTTCCCCCCCACAGACGGACACCACACAAGACTGAAGGTTACGAGACTTTATATGCAATTCTTAGGTTACGATGATATGGTACAAGGAGGTCTGGACTCAGGGGTCCCCTCTAGCTTAGTCTTTGGTTTGGGGAAAAGGGTAGCGGGACAGTCTTTAGTTACCGGTGAGTCTAAAAATAGCTCTCAATCCTTGAGCTCGGCGTTCTTGATGATCGGGCCGTGGAGGAGCCAAGCAGGTCCCGAGATGGTCGGATGAAAGATGACGGTCCGCGGCGGAGCCTGCAGGTCCCGATGAAGATGACGGTTACAACGGTCCGCGGCCACGCCAGCAGATCCGGACGACGATGAAGGATGAAGGTTACGACGGCTGTGGCAGCGCCAACAGGCAGGATGATGGTACACAGGACAGAGCTACGGCAGCGCCAGTAGTCCGTTCAGGATGAGTTCCTCTTTACGTCTCTCGACTCCAAGATACAACTGCCTTCCTGCTCTGGAGCTGCCCCAGTTATAGGGCTGGCGTGCTTTGATGTCCGGACCCTCGCACTTGGAGGTCGGGGGTCCGGGATGCGGGGTTCCAGACACCCAGCAGGGGGGTGGAGCCAGCGCCCGGGGGCGCGATGGGCGAGCGGCACTTGGCGGGGGGAGCCATCGACACCTCTTTCTCCCATTGACTCGCCAAGTAGCCCGCTCACCTCCTGGGTGGATGGTGGTGCCGAGATGTCTGAGGCCGGGCCAGGCCCAGGGTCGGGGTCGATCGGGGGCCAGGCGACCTCGTGGTGAAGGGTCCAAGATGGCGGTTCAGGTTGGCCGCGTGGGCCGGCAGGGGATCGGGCCCACGAGGTTAGCTTGCCTCGCAGGCAGGGGCCCTGAGAGGGCAGCAGATGTACAATGATGATGCGTGGTACTGTCGTGGCGGCTCTCGGGCCTGGTTGGGCTGGGGGAGAGTGGCCCTTCATGTGGCCTGTCCAACATGCGTCCCCCCCAGCTGAAGGCGGGGAGAGTTACCCATCTTCTTGGGGACTCTCGTCGTCGAGGCGGAAAAACCGGGACAGGCCGTCTGCGTTGGCGTGATCTGGTCCTGGCCGGTGTTCGACTGTGAAGTCCATACCTTGCAAGGAGATGGACCAGCGCAGCAATTTTGGGTTTTCCCCCCGCATATGCATCAGCCACTGCAGGGGTCGGTGGTCGGTCTGCACCCGGAAGTGGGTGCCAAAAAGGTAGGGCCGGAGCTTTTTGAGGGCCCATACCACTGCGAATGCTTCTCTCTCTATGGTGCTCCAGCGTTGCTCCCGGGGTAGGAGTCTACGGCTGATGAAGGCCACGGGTTGATCAAGGCCTTCGGTGTTCACTTGGGACAGGACCGCCCCAATGCCCTGGTCGGAGGCGTCCGTCTGGACGAGGAACTCCCGGCTGTAGTCGGGGGCCTGGAGCACAGGAGCGGAACACATGGCGGCCTTCAATTGTTCGAATGCCGTTTGACACTCTGGGGTCCAGTTCACTTTCTTTGGTTGATTCTTTGACGTGAGTTCCGTGAGAGGCCCCACTAGGGTTCCATAGTCTTTTACAAACCTTCGGTAATAGCCTGTGAGGCCCAGGAATGCTCGTACCTCGGTTTGGGTGATAGGGGGCTGCCAGTCCTGGATGGCAGCAATTTTTAGCTGTAGAGGGGCCACTAGGCCGCTTCCCACCTGGTGCCCGAGGTAGGTCACAGACCCTTGTCCAATTTGACATTTGCTGGCCTTGATCGTGAGGCCAGCTCGTTGAAGGGCTTGCAGCACTGCTCGGAGGTGGTGGAGGTGTTCGGTCCAGTGGTGGCTGTACACAGCGATGTCGTCTAGGTAGGCGGCGCTGAACCCTTCGAGCCCCGCCAGGACCTTATTGACGAGCCGTTGGAAAGTCGCTGGTGCATTTTTCATGCCGAAAGGCATGACCGTAAAATGATAGTGGCCATCGGGGGTGGAGAAGGCAGAACGTTCCTGTGCTCGGGGTGTGAGGCCGATCTGCCAATAACCTGCTGTCAGGTCGAAGATGCTGAGGTAGCGGGCAGCTCCCATTCGGTCGACCAGTTCATCTGCCCGGGGGATGGGATGTGCGTCCGTCCGGGTGACCTCATTCAGGCCCCGGTAGTCGACACAGAACCGGAGTTCTGGGGTGGTTCCGGGGGCGGCTGCTTTGGGGACCAGCACGACCGGGCTGGCCCATGGACTGTCTGAGGGCTCGATGACCCCGAGCGTGAGCATCTTGGCTACTTCCGCCTGGATGCAGGCCCGTACCCGATCAGGTACGCGGTAGGCCCGGTGACGGATAGGAGGGCTATCTCCGGTGTCCACATCGTGCACACACCAGGACGTGACACCTGGTGTGAGGGAGAACAGGCTGGCGAACTGTGACAGGAGGGCTTGGCACTCTTGGCGTTGTTCTCTGGTGAGGGTCTCCGAGAGGCGGACCCCATCTACGGAGCCGTCTTGCTCCTGGGTCCGCAGGAGGTCAGGGAGAGGCTCGGAGTCGTCTTCAGCCCCGTTGTCTGTGGCCATCAGTAGGCTGAGTTCGGTTCGTGCAAAGTGAGGTTTCAGCCTGTTGGTGTGGAGGACCCGGAGTGGGTTCCGGGAGGACCCCATATCGATCAGATAGGTGGCAGGACCCTTGCGCTCGATTACCTTGAAGGGCCCCGTCCATTTGTCTTGGAGAGCGCAAGGTTCTGTGGGGGACATTACCCATACTTGTTGTCCCGGCTCGAATTCAATGGATGAGGCGTTCTGGTCATACCATTTTTTCATATCCTCTTGACTGGCCTCTAGGTTGGCTTTTGCTAGGTCTCTGAACCGCTGGGACTGGTTGCGGAGGGTGAGGAGGTACCGGAAGACGTCTGGAGGGTTCTTGGCCGGAGGCATCTCCCAGCCTTCTTTGATCAGGCTGAGCGGCCCCCGCACTGGGTGCCCGTATAGCAGTTCAAATGGGCTGAAGCCTAGTGATTTTTGTGGGACCTCCCGGTAGGCGAAGAGGAGGCACGGCAGCAGTACATCCCACTGGCGACGAAGGGGCTCTTCCAATCCCCCGATCATCCCTTTTAGTGTGCGGTTGAACCGCTCAACCAGTCCGTTCCCTTGGGGGTGATAGGGGGTCGTGAATCGGTAGGTGACCCCACACTGTTGCCAGAGTGATTTCATGTATTTAGAAATAAAGTTCGTGCCTCTGTCGCTGACGACTTCTCGGGGGAACCCCACACGGGAGAAGATCCCCATCAGGGCCCGGCCGACCACTGGGGCTGTCACGGTCCGGAGAGGTATAGCCTCAGGGTAGCGGGTGGCGTGGTCCACCAGCACCAGAATAAAGCGATGGCCTTGCTTTGTACGCGGGTCTAGGGGTCCCACAATGTCTATTCCGACCCTCTCAAATGGGGTCGTGACTACTGGAAAGGGTTGCAAGGGGGCCTTTAGTTTGCGGCCGCTCTTCCCACTGGCTTGGCACGTGGGGCAAGATCGGCAATGCTGGTGTACATCGTTTCTCATTTTGGGCCAGAAGAAGTGGGTCACTAGGCGGCTGTAAGTTTTATCTTGTCCGAGGTGCCCTGCCAGGGGGACATCGTGGGCCAAGTTTAACAGGAAGTCTCTGAAACGGAGGGGTACCGCTAGTACTCTGTTGGCCCCCAGCTCGGCGATTCTTTGCTCGCTGTACAGTAGATCATTGTCCCAGTAGACCCAATGAGTTCCGGAAGTGTCCCCTGCGACTTGGGCGAGCGCTTGTTGACGGAGTCCCTCTAGGGAGGGACAGGTCTTCTGCTCCCGGCGAAATTGTTCTTGCGTGGGTCCCCCCTCTTGGGCCCACTGGTCAAGGTTAGCGATGTCGGACGGTTCGAGGGGGGTGTCATGGTCGGTGGTCTCGGCTGGGGCGACCGGAGGCGGCGGCGCCGGCCATTCTGGTTCTTCTGGGTGAGGGTTGGCCCGGGCGGCCATGGACCGGGTGGTGACGCACGCCCAGTCCGGGACGCCTAACATCCCCAAGTGTTCTTTTCGCTCCACGGCTGCCCACGGGGAGCTCTCCAGGTCATTTCCGAGTAGGCAGTCCACGGGGGAGTCGTCTCGGACCGTCACTTTCAGCATGCCGGAGACCCCTCCCCACTCAAAGGGGACGCAGGCCATCCGACACAGACTTTCCGAGTTGTCGGCTGATCGCACAGGGCAGAGGATGTTCGGTAGATATTGTTCTGGGGTCACCAGGTGACAGCGGACGGCTGTCACACTGGCCCCGGTGTCCCGAAGGGCTTCGGCCCGTCGTCCATTGATGCTTACCCATTGGCTGTACTTCTGGGTGTTAGCGGGTAGGGGGACCCGCGGGACCATGTCTCTTCCCCCTAAGCACGCGAGAGTCATGGCGGCTGGCTCCCACTCTTGATACTCTTGCTGGTCTGTTTCTTGTTCCTCGGGGATCTGTTCTTCCCCTAGTGCCGCGGCGGCCATTTGGCGGGGTTTTGGACTCTGATACTGCGGGCAGCTTGGGTCATTTGCATAGTGGCCGACTCGCTGGCATCGGTGACATGTGACATTGGCTCTGTACCCCGGTCGCGCCGGGGTGCTGCCCCGGTTGGCCGGGGGGGTGGTGCTGGCAACGGGGGCGGCCGGAGTGTTGTCTCTTCCTCGTCCTTGGCCCCCTCCCCCTCCTCTCGGTCGGTGGTGTCCATTGTTGTTCCTGTTTTGCTCGTAGGACCCATTCCGGCCCACTCTGGTTATCTCCCACCGGTCAGCTTCGGCTGCGAGCTGCCGGGGATCGGTCAACTTGCTGTCGAGGAGGTGTTGGCGTAGTTCGATGAAGCAATTGTTGGACAGATGCTCCCATACCACCAGATTGAACAGCTGCTCGTATGTCGTGACGTTGTTTCCTTTGATCCAGCCTTCGAAAGCTCTGCTAAAGTACGTTACATAGTCCACCCAAGTTGTACCCGGGATACGTGTGCAGTCTCGGAACCTCTGGCGGTACATCTCGGGCGTGAGACCATAGCGGGTGAGGAGGGCCGCTTTCATATGGTCGTAGGAGGTCATCTGGTGGTCTGGGAGCTGTAACAGGGTATCGCGGCCTTCATTGAGGAATCTGCCCCATAGACCGGCACCCCAGTCGGTTCTATCGATCCGGTGCGCAGTCATAGCGATTTCATAGGCCTTAAACCATTGTTGGATGTCGTCCTCTCGGAAATATTCTCGGACCACATCCTTGGGGATGTGTACTTTTTTCTCCGCGGTCCCCGGGGTGTGTGGTCTCTCGGGCACCCCTAACTCTTTATTCTGTTTGCGCAGGTTGATCTCGGCTATGTTCCGTTCGTGCTCGTACGCCAGTTTCTTTTCCTCGAGCTCCCTTTGTCTCTGTTTCTCCTCTCTTTCTTCTCGGAGACGTAGGTGCTCTAAGTTGATTTTTTGTTCGGCCAACTTGAGTTCTATTTCCATCTTGAGTCGGGCCATTTCTAGCTCGTGTAGTCGGACTTTTTCTCTTTCTTGGATCTCGTCTTGCGGGAGACCGGTTCTTTGCCCTTCAGGGACTGTGGTGGTTTTTTCTGCGGTGCTTTGCTCAGGGGCTTCGGTATCCCCGGTCTCTGCCCAAGACTGTAGGGCATGTTTAAAATCGTCCTTGGTGCTTAGTCCGGTGGTAGCGATACCTAGTTCGATGCAGAACTGCTTTAGTTCACGGTGGCTGTACTCCTCTAGTTTTTCCATTTGGAACTTCTCGGTTGATCCGCTTTCTTTAGTTGTCATTATGGTTCGTTGTGGGGTGAGCTATTTTCTGTACGTTATGCGGTGATTCGAATCGCGCCGCTGGCCACCAATGTTAGACGGACCGGGAGGGTCGGCCGAGGTACGGGGAGAGGTCTCCAGGGAGAGCCGTCTCCAACGACTGTACAGATGAATAACTTCCCCCCCACAGACGGACACCACACAAGACTGAAGGTTACGAGACTTTATATGCAATTCTTAGGTTACGATGATATGGTACAAGGAGGTCTGGACTCAGGGGTCCCCTCTAGCTTAGTCTTTGGTTTGGGGAAAAGGGTAGCGGGACAGTCTTTAGTTACCGGTGAGTCTAAAAATAGCTCTCAATCCTTGAGCTCGGCGTTCTTGATGATCGGGCCGTGGAGGAGCCAAGCAGGTCCCGAGATGGTCGGATGAAAGATGACGGTCCGCGGCGGAGCCTGCAGGTCCCGATGAAGATGACGGTTACAACGGTCCGCGGCCACGCCAGCAGATCCGGACGACGATGAAGGATGAAGGTTACGACGGCTGTGGCAGCGCCAACAGGCAGGATGATGGTACACAGGACAGAGCTACGGCAGCGCCAGTAGTCCGTTCAGGATGAGTTCCTCTTTACGTCTCTCGACTCCAAGATACAACTGCCTTCCTGCTCTGGAGCTGCCCCAGTTATAGGGCTGGCGTGCTTTGATGTCCGGACCCTCGCACTTGGAGGTCGGGGGTCCGGGATGCGGGGTTCCAGACACCCAGCAGGGGGGTGGAGCCAGCGCCCGGGGGCGCGATGGGCGAGCGGCACTTGGCGGGGGGAGCCATCGACACCTCTTTCTCCCATTGACTCGCCAAGTAGCCCGCTCACCTCCTGGGTGGATGGTGGTGCCGAGATGTCTGAGGCCGGGCCAGGCCCAGGGTCGGGGTCGATCGGGGGCCAGGCGACCTCGTGGTGAAGGGTCCAAGATGGCGGTTCAGGTTGGCAGCGTGGGCCGGCAGGGGATCGGGCCCACGAGGTTAGCTTGCCTCGCAGGCAGGGGCCCTGAGAGGGCAGCAGATGTACAATGATGATGCGTGGTACTGTCGTGGCGGCTCTCGGGCCTGGTTGGGCTGGGGGAGAGTGGCCCTTCATGTGGCCTGTCCAACATGAGGAATTACATATTATCAGCTCCGCTTGACATATGGAGTTACTTGTAGCTTATTGTTGAGCCTATTCTATGGAAAGGGTCATTTTCAGTACAATTATTCGAAACATGATTTGGTTTTTTCAGACGTTTCTGTGCTGAAGCACTTGAATCGACAGCCAGATGCAAAATAATTCTGAGATAGTAGGACATTTCTTTAGATTCACCATGACGTAAAGATACAGCTTATGCGCATAGACATAATAATAATAATAATAATAAAGAGCTTATAGAGCGCCCAGTAATGCCACCTCGGTGTGTCCCCGCGCTAGATAATTTAACTTGTTCCTTAACAGGGGTAGAAAAGAAATCCATAGATTCAGTAGAAGACAGGTGAAGAGACATAGTAGCTAAAGCAACAAATCATTCAAAAGTGCCACAACGGGCAAAAGATGAAAGTAGGCATAGACTAGTGGGAAATATGGCTGCATTAGCTTTAGTTTGCCAACATAAAGGGAGATTATGCAAATTCATTAGAAAATCCACAACAGGCACAACTTTCTCAGATAATTGTGAATGCGATCATACATTTGAAGTTCAAGGAAATTAGGGATTATACTTATATTGAGTAGATGCTGTTTTTGCTGGAGTCTATTACATTTACGGGAAAAACGCATTTTACAAGTTAACCAGAAAATGTTATGGAACATGTTACATGGGGATAGTTTTACAGAGATTTATCATGTGGGGCAGCTTGATGACTCAACAAGGGAGCAACATGTGAGGACAAAAAGAGGTGGTAGCACTTGTAAAATTGTAGGTGAAATTCTTGGTGCTCTGATACCATCTGTAAGAGTGATACTCAACTCACCAGTATTAGAAAGTTTTCTACTGTAGTTGATAAGTTATCCTCTAGCATAGCTTGATATGGAAATGGTTGGGATCAAATCAGTGGTCTTGCAGTATCGACTTACATTAGAGGTTCTTCTCGCAAAGGAGTCTGCCGGATGTTAAAAGTTCAACAATGTTGCATTTACATTCCAGTTGAGAGTAAAGACTTGAAGAAATGCATACAGAACATCACTGACCTAAAGAAAGATTTGAAAGAGTTACCAGCAACGATTGCATACAGGCAGATGGTTTAGAAACCTAGGTAGTGGAATTCTTGGAAGCATTTTGAAACCCTTAGTGATAATAGTTTTTGTGGATTATTCTTGTATGCAATCTTTAAGGGATTGAAATGTACACAAGTGAAGAAAGGAGTGACGAGAAAGAGAAGAGACATAGAACTAAAGACAGACTGATCAAATACCATGATGCCAGGAATTTTCTAGAGAATTCTAGAAGAAAAATTATGAAAACACCAATATTGTGATTTTTCCAACAGATGTGGATGGGTGCAACACAGATTTGTCCATCCTTTACACATCACAAATGTGTAACAACTTCATAACAGATACATGACATGAATGTACAGTTAGCACTTGATTCTTATATTTTCTAACAATATTAAAATAGGTGTTGCAGTTGACATTATCACTAAAGTGCATTTACAGTAGGATTAGTGAATTTACTCAAACTGTGTCTGACTGTGTTAAAAGAGAAATTAATAACCCCTCCTTACTTAGAAGATAAGTTCTCCCAATGAAGTTAATTCAACTTGCATGATGTGCGCTTTAATATATTGATTGACATTTACTTTTTAGATGTTTGTGTAGAAACAAAAACAATCCTCATGTAATGAAATGTGATTGTATGTTAACCCCTTCGAGGCTGATGACGAGCTGGGCTCGTCATGGTGTAGCCTCCTCAAACACTGATGACGAGCCCAGCTCGTCATGAACATTGGGTTTTTTAAAATGTCAGCATACCAGCAGAATAAGAGCAGCACGCATGTGGTTAAAACAAATTCGGTTTGTGTAATGTGTGCATTAATATGTCATATATGTGATTTAAATGTAGTTCCTAGCCAGTCTTACACATGATTATTGAAAGAATGTACTGTATGCTTAATGTAACCTGAACTTAATGCTTTGCTCATATATATTTGTTGGTGTTTAATTGTGCACACGCATATTAAATATGCACTCTTGCTCATATTTTAAGTTGATAATTTAGACCTATAATTCTTCATGCTTTGTAAATGTGGGTTTTCATTTTCTGATAACATGACATTTCTTGCAGGTATTCACATGCATTTGTATTCATTACTGTACTAGAGATAGAGAAAGAGCCTGTGAAGAAGCCCTTGACAAAAGAATATGGAGGGCCAGAATGTTAACTGAAAGGCCTGTTCAGAAATGTTTCAACCTGATATGTTCATGAGAGAACGATTTTGTTCCCTTGTTTGTTGTGGGACATTTGGGATTCATGGCAGTCTACAACATGACAAGTGGAGAAAGACAATATACCCCCGATGATGAATGCATAGGGGTGCTGCTCAAGAAGATTTTCGAGTGTTATAACTTAGTGTGCACACCGTTGGAGATTCAGATGCTTTCAGATTCCTTTCATATGCCCTCAGATGTTTGAAGACTCATTTCAGATGGCTTAAGACTCCTTTCAAAAGCCCTCAGATGCTTTCCAGAATATTTCCAGATTCCTTGCAGATCCTTTCAGAAACTTTCCCCTGAATGCTTACTCACTATTCCTTTGGATTTGAGAGGTTTAGACCTCTACGCTTTCCTTAATTTTCTGCTGAGTGTGGCTTAGGATAACACTTACCTGAATGACCCAAGAAGACTCTTGACCGAGCTTGTGAAATGCTGACACCCTCCCTACTTATTTTCCTTCTGTTTTGTTCTTATTTCCTTTATGGAAATGCCTGATATCTGAGATTCTTTAGATTTTTAGAACCTCCCTTTTAGCTGGAACTCTACTTAAGGTGATTTACATTTATCCATGAATAGACAATAAAACACATGACTCTCTTTTAAGCATCAAATACTCCTTTTGTTCTTTTGTATTGCTGTGACTGTTTTGCTTGTTCACCCAATATTGGTCCACCTCAATTTCTTCCATAGGTTGGGCCTGCCTGTTGCTATTGTGTACTTTTATAACATGGAGTTAATAGTAATGTATCTTTGGTTACAAGTAAGAATAAACTCCCCATGCTCTATGAAGGGATAACTCCCATCTTGGAAACTGTGGGGAGCTTGGATACCGAGGCAAATAACAAAGACTCCCAGGACAAACTGTACAAGGAGCATGAGGACCTCATAATAGCTGCGGCACCTCATTTCACCTGTAGTTCACGGAAGCCAACAGGGGGGCGGCAAGGCAAAACATCATGGTATAACCCAGCATGCAGACGGGCAAAAACAGAACTCCTCAGATTAATCAAGGAGGGCTCAGGGGGGATAGCCTTAAGCAAAGCAGGCGAGCTTACAAGAAACTTGTTGTCCACGCTAAGGCCGAATGGGAGGAAAACCAGTGGGAAGAACTCACCAAGGCCCTAGCGATCCAAAACCAACGCCTGTTTTGGAGGATAGTGAACGGGGGATCGGGGAATCTACAATCGGCACTAGAGCCCAACATTGCCCCAGGGGTGTGGCAAGCTCACTTCCAGTCCCTATACAGCTCTGAGCCGGGAGAATCTCCTGTTGACACTGAGGTGGGCTGGCCGGGTTATGAAGGGGAGCCAATAACGTTGGGCGAGGTCACTGCTGCCATTTCAGGTCTGGCCTCCGGAAAGGCGCCAGGACTGGATGGTTTACCAGGGGACATGCTTAAACAGGAGCCCATTGTCTGGGCCCCTTACCTTGCCGTACTTTTCAATGGAGTGCTCGGCGGCATGGAAACCCCTAGTACTTGGCTGGGGGCAGAGGTGGTCCCCATCTTTAAAAAGGGCTCGCCTCTCCTCCCAGCCAACTACAGACCAATCAGTTTAATAGACGTGGCACAGAAACTGTTTGGTAGGGTTCTGCTGAACCGGCTCCAGGACTGGATGGAGGAAGTGGGTGCCCTTAGTCCTTACCAGGCTGGATTCAGGAAGGGGGTATCCACAGTGGACCAGGTTTTCAGATTAAACCTAATCTATTGGAGGGCAGCAAAATTCGAGGGCGGTAGTCTGTACACAATTTTTGTGGACTTACGGGCCGCCTTCGACCTGGTGCCCAGGGGGAAACTTTGGAGCGTCCTGGCAGAGATGGGCGTTCCCCCGGACATCCTATTGATCTTACAGAGGCTGCACCACAATAATTACGCCCGAGTGAGGTGCGGGAGGTTGGGGGAACTGACCGATAGATTCCCCGTTGGCCAGGGGGGTAAGGCAGGGTTGTGTGCTGGCACCGACCCTGTTTTGTCTCTTCGTCAACGGGGTAATCGCCCACCTGAACGCCACTGACTATACTGATGCCCCCAAATTAAATGGCAGCAGGGTGCCCGCAATTATGTTTGCGGACGACACCCTGCTGCTATCTAAAACCCCCATGGGTATACAGAGGATTTTGGATTCCTTTGTGGCCTTCTGTACTGATAGGGGGCTAGAAATTAATGCGGCAAAAACCAAATTCATGGTCTTGAATCCGAGCCAAAAATTGCGGCCAAATCCGCAATTGGGAGCTGTACGGCTCGAGAGAGTAGCCACCTTTGAATACCTTGGTGTGACTCTTAATGAAACCATGACTTGGGGATCCCATCAGAGTAGGGCTAACCTCAAACTCATCCAAACCACTGGAGGTATCGCCCGGATGATGACCGGTTCAACATACCGTCCATTGGGGGCACTAATCCAGATATATAAGGCCCAGGCTAGGGGAGCGGTTATGTATGGGGCGGAACTGTGGGGTCACACACCTTGCCGGAGTCTGTCACTAACGGAAAACAAGTTTATAAGACAGATAGCCGCACTCCCGACCAGCACCCCGCTCCTCCCCTTGAGGCTTGACTTGGGTTTACGACTGTTAGCAGATGAAATAAGCCTGAGACCCATAGCCTTTTGGCGCAGGCTGTGGAGCAGCAATGACCTTGCAGAATACAGGGCGGAACTGGTCGAGCTTTTGAATCACCCAAAAGCGCTCAATGTCCCCTGGATCAAAAACATCCAAGTCACTTGCATGGAATTAGGGCTCCCTGACTTATGGACTGAGCCGGCGAATGCCGCACTAAACATCTCCAAAAGGTCCCTGGCTAATGTATATCACGAACACAAATTTGCCAGGGCCCAAGCTACCCAGGAAGAAGGGTCCTTATCCTCCGTATTTTTGCAAAGTAAGGATCTGTATAGGTTTGAGAAGGTACTGGATCCTATTTCCCCTGTACTTGCCAGAAAGCTGTTTCTCCAATGGAGATACGGCACACTGCCCTTCCGGTCCTTTACAAGCGCCTGGTCATCGGCTCCCACCACAAAGCAGTGTCCGGTATGTGATGCAACGGAGGAAACCGACTTGCATGTGGCTTTTTTCTGCCCAGCCTACAAGGTAGCAAGAAAATACTGGCTTCTCCCGTTGATAAGGAATATGGGCTGCAGGGAATACGCACCTATGTACAGGATTTTAAAATCTGATATTTCCGGCCCAACTGTTTTTGCTTTAACAAAATTTCTAACCAATGTTTGGCATACGCGTAACCGTATTTTAAAGGTGTTGGGTCCCTCTTAAAAAATCCTTTTAGATGCATAGTTTGTATAGCATTTTTTAGCACATGTATTCCAATGGTTTTTATTCTTTTACGAAATGATTATCTGTGATTGTATATGTGTATTGTGTATCTTTCATGGCCAAATTGCCGAAATAAAGATTGGAAACATAAAACATAATGTATCTTAACTTGATTCCAAATTTGTAATAAACCTTCTTAACCTTAGCTACCGATTCCTGGTACTCCATATGGTGCACAGACAAAATATCGACTCCAAAATATCGACTGGACATAATATCGACTTTTAAATATAGACTGGACAAAATGTCGACTGGACAGAATATCGACTACAAAAATATCGTTTTTAAGGTAAGTGAAGTAATATCGACTGTATAAAATATAGATAGCAAAAATATCGAATTTTTAATAATATATAATATTTTATAGTGTATTTGTATTTAATAATATGTGTGAAAAGTGTGTATTAATGTTATAAATAATTTTATTAAATGATTTTTGTTTTTATAATAATTGCGTAATGTAATTCTTTAGCGGGTTGTGGGTTTATAGGGGAATAGGGTGGGAAGTAATTTAATTATAATTAATTAAATATGTAAATTAATTAATTGATATTAATTTAAAATTAATTGTAAATTAATTTATATGTGTTAATTAATTTAATAGTAATTGCAAATTAATTAATAATAATTGATTAATTGGTAAATATGTAAATTTTACTAATTTAATGCAGTAGCGGGTTGTGGGATTATAGGGGAATAGGGTGGGAAGTAATTTAATTAATAATAATTAAATATGTTAATATATTTATTGATAGTAATTAGTAAATAATTGATAATTAATTTATATGTGTTAATTAATTAAATAGTAATTGTTAATAATTTTATATTAATTGATTAATTTGTTAATATGTGATTTTTACAAATTTAATTATTACAACTACGCTTTCCAACGCTTTCCCTACTGTTGCACCCACTGGAGTGGGAATAGTAATTTTAACCCCTACGCTATCCAACACTTTCCCTACTGTTGCACCCACTGGAGTGGGAATAGTAATTTTAACCCCTACGCTATCCAATGCTTTCCCTACTGTTGCACCCACTGGAGTTGGAATAGTAATTTTAACCCCTACGCTATCCAACCCTTTCCCTACTGTTGCACCCACTGGAGTGGGAATAGTAATTTTAACCCCTATGCTATCCAACGCTTTCCCTACTGTTGCACCCACTGGAGTTGGAATAGTAATTTTAACCCCTACGCTATCCAACGCTTTCCCTACTGTTGCACCCACTGGAGTTGGAATAGTAATTTTAACCCCTACGCTATCCAACGCTTTCCCTACTGTTGCACCCACTGGAGTTGGAATAGTAATTTTAACCCCTACGCTATCCAACGCTTTCCCTACTGTTGCACCCACTGGAGTGGGAATAGTAATTTTAACCCCTACGCTATCCAACGCTTTCCCTACTGTTGCACCCACTGGAGTTGGAATAGTAATTTTAACCCCTACGCTATCCAACGCTTTCCCTACTGTTGCACCCACTGGAGTGGGAATAGTAATTTTAACCCCTACGCTATCCAACGCTTTCCCTACTGTTGCACCCACTGGAGTTGGAATAGTAATTTTAACCCCTACGCTATCCAACGCTTTCCCTACTGTTGCACCCACTGGAGTTGGAATAGTAATTTTAACCCCTACGCTATCCAACGCTTTCCCTACTGTTGCACCCACTGGAGTGGGAATAGTAATTTTAACCCCTACGCTATCCAATGCTTTCCCTACGCTTGCACTCTTTGGAGTGGGAATAGGATTTTTTACACTTCTGGTATCGTACGGTAATATAATAGTATCTTATTTAATTATAGTATGTTACTATATATATATATGTTTTAACAAATATGATTGTAAAAAATTATTTTTATTAATTTTATTTATTATTTAATTATTATAAGTTAATTTAAGTATTTTTAAGTATATTTTATTAATTAAAATGTAATATTAATTTAATTTAACACTGTTTTTAATAAAGTCGATATTTTTTACAACTATATTATTGTAAACGATATTTTGTACTCAATATTTTTGTACTTACCTGTTTGTAGATACAAACTCGATATTTTGACTGTCGATATTTTGTCCACGATATTTTTGCAAGTCGATATTTTGTCCCTCAATATTATTTCAGTGATCCACTCCATATGTAGGCAAATGGTTTGCACTGTTAATTGATATTGATTGATGCAAACTAACTCTCCTCATCCCTCAGTGCGGATAAGGAAATGTTCAACCAGTGAAGATAAATGGTAAGAGAGTGGGCCCAGAAAATGTTCGAACAACCTTAATTACTAATTTCAGTCACACGCGATATTGCTACATACAGCGGCTATTGGGGTTAATGCCGAACCCTAAAATGGCTTGCCTGGATGAACTTATATTTTTTTAATACAGCATCAATTCAAATATCAGATGTCATTTTAGCATGGGAACAGTCAACCTCCAAATTTCAAATTTGACATTTACATACCTTTCTTTTATTTACCATTTCACTGCTCTACTTAGCTCACTGAAGTTCATCAAATATCACCAGTGCCATCAGACCAAATTGAAAAATAGAACATTGAAATTTTAGGACAACAAACTGTTTTGTGAGAACATACCTCTATTAAACACAAACTTTGGAAAATATTTGTGGACACGGCCATGACGAGGTACGCAAAACTTTTGCTAAATTCCTAAAATACTGAGTGTGGTATTTACAATTGACAAAATGGCCCTCCTTCTGAGTGGCCCAGTATTTTTGTGCATAAAACAGTATTTGTAAATACTAATACCGAAGATGACGTGTTTCCTCTCTGTCGTGTCATTTGGAGTTTGTGCACAGGATTACTGAAGGATATCCCCTTTTTGACAAATTTCCTATGCAAATTTCACAAGGTTTCTCCTAGTGAAATGTGTAGGTCTCTAGACATTTTGGGCATGAAGTCATTGTTTGTATAGTCAGCAGCGCTTAACAGAGAAAGTGCACAAATAATGAAACAGTCAGCGAGAGCCCATATGCTTTTGAAGTCTGGTAAGGGTATAGTACAGTATTTGATTCAGATTAGGAGTAGTCATGCTAGATTTCATCTATCTCGGTTTCGTTTTAATCAAATTCATTATTTACTGGCCTCTCCTGTGGGCTGGATGCATTTGTATTTGAGGGTGCACTGCGGCTGCGGCAATAGGTTTCAGTAGGACACCCTACACTTTGTTCTGCTTTGTAATTATTATATCTGGCCAAGAAAGAGGTTCTCACTGCCATTGTTGATGTCCCTTGATTTTAATCAAGCCCGTCCCGCCCTAATGTATCTCCAGTTGCTCCCCAATTAATTTGTTTTATCTGCTGTGATGTGTTTTTTGGTGGCTGCTCATGCATCAAGTCCAGACTGAAGATGTTGAGCTGCTAAACCATTGATTGGCATTAATTCTGTTTTTTGTTTTTATGATGTTTTATTCCATTGAAATTTGTATAATACTTATAGCTGTTTTCATATTAGTTGCTGTATTTTTATGGTCACTTGATGGACCGAATAAAGATTTCATGAATGAAAATGTGTATGTGGAAAATTCTCTGTTATGTTGTGATTTGTAGTTGCTGTAATGCTGACTTAAGTTCGAAAGCCACCATTTGCGTCCATTTTGAATAACCAGGTCTATCATACAGAGGGACAAAGTGCTACACACTAAATGTGGCCCCAACTAAATTTGTTGGTCTTACTCTGCCGGAGGGTCGGCAATGTAAACTAAAATGTGCGCGTCAGACATTACACATATCAGCCATGGCCTCCTCTGTATGCACACGAACAACCCCATCGCTAAAAGCACACTCAGGAAAGTGGGCGATCTAATTTGATTGAAACACCCTAAAAAGGGAAGTAGCCGTTTTTCAAAGTTTTTGGACCCAATTCTATCTTTGGGATTAGAAGGAATGTGGTTAGGTTGGATGTAAGACAATGTGGCATATGAAGCTGTTGGAAAAAAAGGAGAAATGCTGCGGTCCCCATTCCCCAGGTGATTCTCCAAGGGGAGTGTCTGATGAGAAAGCGGCTTAGCAGGAGTCGTCTTCGTTTGAAGTATTTTCCGGTAAAAATTTGCATGTCTGTAAATAATTTTCCTGCAACTGCGTTCACTTTGTTTCACCCTCTGCTCTAGCCAGTCTAGGCATTGGCAGCGTTTGTTTCTAATGAATTGAATATAGTCTTATTCTTTCATCTGCATTCCTAATATTTTCACTTATTCACAATCACGAATGTCACATAATATATATACACATAAGGGGTATATCCACAAAGTATCATGGCGCATGCACGGTTCCTATACACAACTGCAAAGACACAAGGTAATCTTTTCATGAGTGTTTAATTTGCATAACATCTTTTATATTTTTTCTTTTTATGTACAACAAGCAACATGCAGTTTAGTTCACGGCTGGGGCGCAGGGGGCAGAGGAGGGTTGAGAGTGGAGGCATTCAGATCAAACCAGTGTCACGCGTTGGCCACGCTGAGGGTTGCGAGACACCCACCCCCTGGCACGTGGAACTGGGAATCTTGACATTTCTTGACAACCTTGTCTCTAGCGGCTGATACTGCCGCCATGACACATTCCGTCAAGGGTCAGGCAGTGCCTGGAGCGCTGTCTGTACCCCGGCATTCCAGGAAATCGTATTTCTCAGTCTACAGCTACTATACAAGAGTAGGAGCGAGTTGAGGGTGTCCATGGCTCAGCACGGCCATGGTGTGGCAGTTATGTGGCAAACCATTTCACTTTTCGGGGGTTTGCTTGTGCTTTGGTGTCACTGTGAAAATCTGCACACTGACCTCCCGGGTAGCAAGCAGTGGGTGATCAGTGGCATGAGTTGTGCTTGAAGTACCTGTTGGCCTACACAATCTGAGAAGTCCCTTACAGTGTGATTTTTTTTTGTTGTGCTGTGGTATTGTACCCTCCTCCTCTTTCTTTTGGTGTAGCCTCCCACAATATGCACTGCACATTGACATAACCTACTATGCTCAGCATCTCTTCTGCTTCTCACTCTGACTTATGACGAGGATGTGGGTAACAGGGCCTACAATTAAATATACTACCCTTGCGCAAACACCTGTGTGTGTTGGGTTGCGATTGTTAACTAAAAATACGTATAGAATACTGGTCTGACCCTCCATGTGAGTCCTAACTTGTCCACGTCACATGTACATAAGACCCCACCTAAGCACTAGCATAGATCAATTGACATAGGTTCTCATGCAGGCAAGGAAAAACGTCAGTCTCTTAATCAGGTAGCAAAATCACAGCAGTGACGTGAGGCGCAGCGGGCCCCCTTGTAGTTTTCTCTATGATAGCCTAATTGTACACATTGTAGGCCACATTTTCATTTGCACATGTTACGATATACACATACTTGCCATACTGTACTATCACACGGAACCTGCATATATTTTCACATTCTTTTCTTTTCCTGGGATTTATTCTGAACATCCTAGACAAGGTCAAACAACAATGCCCCTTTTTAGGTCGAGCCCAGCTATCGCATAAGTGGTCGCTATGCGAGAGATATAGTAATTGGCACCAGAAAATGCTCCCAACGACCTTTGGAATGCGGGTTATGGCCAGTGCATGTGAGGCATTCAAGCTTCGCATAAGGCATCGGACTTGAAAGCAGCAGACTGCTTTCCCCAGCGCGGGCTCGGCCTCACTTCCTGCTCCCCCTCTTACAATAATTAACTTTCGTTATCGCTCACACCCAATATGTCCGCTTTTCTTGTTTTTTTTGCATCCATTTCGCGGGGAAGCCGTGTTTTGTTTGGCGTTCTGTGCACCTTTCTAGTTTTTTTTTCTGGACGAAAGTGAAAGCCTACCGTGCTTGTTTACAGACGCCTTGCTCCTCAAATGCTCTTGCTGTGTTGCCATCTCTGTAGGGACACTCAGCTTGAAAACACTCGACTTGCTAGCTGCAATGCTACATCCGCTATGCTTTGCCTCTAGACATGTTGATCCCTCGCAGACTGTGCTGACTCTTCCCCTCATGATTCTGAAACTGACCAACGAAGTCACCCCGCAGTCTCTTCTCTCTGTCTTATGATGTCTACCCTGCCACCATTTAGTTCGGACCCTCACCCTCACACCTCATCACCCTCACACCCTCTCACCCTCACACATCCTCACTCACCCTCACACCCTCACCCACCCTCACACACACTCACCCACCCTCACACACCCTCACTCACCCTCACACACACCCTCACACTCCAACACCCTCACACACCCTCTCACCCACAAACACCCTCACCCTGACACCCCCTCACCCTCTCACACACCCCTCACGCTCACTCACCCTCTCACCCACCCTCACACACCCTTTCACCATCACACACCCTCGAAACCTCACCCTAACACACCCTCTCACCCACCCTCACTCACCCTCACACCCTCACACCCCCACACACCCTCACATCCACACATACCCTCATACCCTCACCCTCTCACACCCCCTCACCCTCACACCTCCTCACTATCACACCCCCTCACACACCCTCACCCTCACACACCCTCACCCTCACAGACCCTCACACACCCTCACCCTCAAACCCCCCAACCTCACACACCCTCACCCTCTCACCCTCACACACCCTCTCACCCGCAAACACTTTCACCCTGACACCCCCTCACCCTGACATGCTCTCACCCTCACACCCCCACACCCTCACAACCCCTCACACACCCCTCACGCTCACTCACCCTCTCACCCACCCTCACACACCCTTTCACCATCACACACCGTCGAACCCTCACCCTAACACACCCTCTCACCCACCCTCACTCCCCCTCACCCTCACACCCTCACACACCCTCACATCCACATACACCCTCATACCCTCACCCTCTCACACCCCCTCACCCTCACACCTCCTCACTATCACACCCCCTCACAGACCCTCACCCTCACACACCCTCACCCTCACAGACCCTCACCCTCACACACCCTCACCCTCACACCCCCCACCCTCACACACCCTCTCTCCCGAACACACCCTCTCACATTCACAGCCCCTCCCCCTCATGCCCCACACCCTCAACCTCACATACCCTCACTCACCCTCTCACCCTCACTCACCCTCTCACCCTCACACACCCTCTCACCCTCACACACCATCTCACCCTCACACACCCCCTCACCCTCACCCCTCACCTTCACACCCCCTCCCACCCTCACCCTCACACCCCCTCACACCCTCACCCTCACACACACCCTCACACACCCTCTCAACCTCACACACCCTCACCCTCACACACCCTCAATCTCACCACCCTCACCATGTCACCCTCAACCTCCTTTCACCCTCACACCCCTCAGCCTCAAACCCTCTCACCCTCACACCCTCACTCCCGCCCTTACCCCCACACACCCTCTCAATCCCACACCCTCACCCACCCTCAAACACCCTCACTCCCCCTCACACCCTCACCACCTCACACCCCCATACCCCCTCACCCTCACACCCCCTCACCCTCACACATTCTCACACCCCTTCACCCTCACACCCTCACCCTCACACACCTCCTCACCCTCACACACCCTCACCCTCACACCCACTCATCCTCACCCTCACACACCCTCACCCTCACCCTCACACACCCTCACACACCCTCACCCTCACTCACCCTCTCTCCCTCACACACCCTCTCACCCTCACACACCCTCACCCTCACACCCCCTCACCCTCACACCCTCACACACCCTCACACCCTCACCCTCACACACACCCTCACACACCCTCTCACCCTCACACCCCCTCACCTTCACATCCCCTCTCCTTCACACATCCTCACCCTCACACACCCTCACCCTCACACACCCACACCTCCCCATCACCCTCACCCTCTCACCCTCACCCTCCCTCTCACCCGCAAACACCCTCACCCTGACACCCCCTCACTCTCTTACACACCCCTCAGGCTCACTCACCCTCTCACCCACCCTCACACACCCTTTAACCATCACACACCCTCGAACCCTCACCCTAACACACCCTCTCACCCACCCTCACTCCCCCTCACCCTCACACCCTCACACACCCACACACCCTCACATCCACACACACCCTCATACCCTCACCCTCTCACACCCCATCACCCTCACACCTCCTCACTATCACACCCCCTCACACACCCTCATCCTCACAGACCCTCACCCTCACAGACCCTCATACACCCTCACCCTCAAACCCCCCAACCTCACACACCCTCACCCTCTCACCCTCACCCACCCTCTCACCCGCAAACACCCTAACCCTGACACCCCCTCACCCTGACATGCCCTCACCCTCACACCCCCTCACCCTCACACCCCCTCACATACCCCTCATGCTCACTCACCCTCTCACCCACCCTCACACACCCTTTCACCATCACACACCCTCGAACCCTCACCCTAACACACCCTCTCACCCACCCTCACTCCCCCTCACCCTCACACCCTCACACCCTCACACCCCCACACACCCTCACATCCACATTCACCCTCATACCCTCACCCTCTCACACCCCCTCAGCCTCACACCTCCTCACTATCACACCCCCTCACACACCCTCACCCTCACACACCCTCACCCTCACCCTCACAGACCCTCACCCTCACACACCCTCACCCTCACACCCCCCACCCTCACACACCCTCTCTCCCGAACACACCCTCTCACATTCACAGCCCCTCCCCCTCACCCCCACACCCTCAACCTCACACACCCTCACTCACCCTCTCACCCTCACTCACCCTCTCACCCTCACACACCCTCTCACCCTCACACACCATCTCACCCTCACACACACCCTCACCCTCACCCCTCACCTTCACACCCCCTCCCACCCTCACCCTCACACCCCCTCACACCCTCACCCTCACACACACCCTCACACACCCTCTCACCCTCACACACCCTCACCCTCACACACCCTCACCCTCACCACCCTCACCACGTCACCCTCAACCTCCTTTCACCCTCACACCCCTCAGCCTCAAACCCTCTCACCCTCACACCCTCATTCCCGCCCTTACCCCCACACACCCTCTCACCCTCTCAATCCCACACCCTCACCCACCCTCAAACACCCTCACTCCCCCTCACACCTTCACCCTCACCCCCTCACCCTTACAACCCTCTCACCCTCACCACCTCACACCCCCATGCCCCTCACCCTCACACCCCCTCACCCTCGCACACTCTCACACCCCTTCACCCTCACACCCTCACACACCTCCTCATCCTCGCATCCCCTCACCCTCACACCCACTCATCCTCACCCTCACACACCCTCACCCTCACACACCCTCACACATCCTCACCCTCACTCACCCTCTCTCCCTCACACACCCTCTCACCCTCACACACCCTCACCCTCACACACCCTCACACCCTCACCCTCACACACCCTCACACCCTCACACACACCCTCACACACCCTCTCACCCTCACACCCCCTCACCTTCACATCCCCTCTCCTTCACACATCCTGACCCTCACACACTCTCACACACCCACACCTCCCCATCACCCTCACCCTCCCTCACCCTCACCCTCACACCCTCTCACCCTCACACCCCCTCACCCTCACAACACCACACCCTCACCCACCCTCACACACCCTCACTCACCCTCACATGCTCAACCCCCTCACCCTCACAACCCTCTCACACACCCTCACCCTCACATCCCCCACCCTCACACACTCTCTCTCCTGAACACACCCTCTCACATTCACACCCCCTCACCCTCACACCTCCACACCCACAACCTCACACACCCTCACTCACCATCTCACCCTCACACACCCTCTCACCCTCACACACCATCTCACCCTCACACACCCCCTCACCCTTACCCTCACCCCTCACCTTCACCCCCCCTCCCACCCTCACCCTCACACCCCCTCACACCCTCACCCTCACACACCCCCTCACACACCCTCTCACCCTCACACACCCTCACCCTCACACCCCCTCACCCTCACCCCCCTCACCCCATCACCCTCAACCTCCTTCACCCTCACACCCCTCACCCTCAAACCCTCTCACCCTCACTCTCCCCCTTACCCTCACACCCCTTCACCCTCTCAATCCCACACCCTCACCCACCCTCACTCCCCCTCACACCCTCACCCTCACCCCCTCACCCCCCTCACCCTCACAACCCTCTCACCCTCACCACCAGACACCCCCACGCCCCCTCACCCTCACACCCCCTCACCCTCACACACTCTCACACCCCTTCACCCTCACATCCTCACCCACCTCCTCACCCTCACACCCCCTCACCCTCACACCCATTCATCCTCACCCTCACACACCATCACCCTCACACACCCTCACACATCCTCACCCTCACACCCTCACACCCTCACACCCCCACACACCCTCACATCCACATTCACCCTCATACCCTCACCCTCTCACACCCCCTCAGCCTCACACCTCCTCACTATCACACCCCCTCACACACCCTCACCCTCACACACCCTCACCATCACCCTCACAGACCCTCACCCTCACACACCCTCACCCTCACACCCCCCACCCTCACACACCCTCTCTCCCGAACACACCCTCTCACATTCACAGCCCCTCCCCCTCACCCCCACACCCTCAACCTCACACACCCTCACTCACCCTCTCACCCTCACTCACCCTCTCACCCTCACACACCCTCTCACCATCACACACCATCTCACCCTCACACACACCCTCACCCTCACCCCTCACCTTCACACCCCCTCCCACCCTCACCCTCACACCCCCTCACACCCTCACCCTCACACACACCCTCACACACCCTCTCACCCTCACACACCCTCACCCTCACACACCCTCACCCTCACCACCCTCACCACGTCACCCTCAACCTCCTTTCACCCTCACACCCCTCAGCCTCAAACCCTCTCACCCTCACACCCTCATTCCCGCCCTTACCCCCACACACCCTCTCACCCTCTCAATCCCACACCCTCACCCACCCTCAAACACCCTCACTCCCCCTCACACCTTCACCCTCACCCCCTCACCCTTACAACCCTCTCACCCTCACCACCTCACACCCCCATGCCCCTCACCCTCACACCCCCTCACCCTCACACACTCTCACACCCCTTCACCCTCACACCCTCACACACCTCCTCATCCTCGCATCCCCTCACCCTCACACCCACTCATCCTCACCCTCACACACCCTCACCCTCACACACCCTCACACATCCTCACCCTCACTCACCCTCTCTCCCTCACACACCCTCTCACCCTCACACACCCTCACCCTCACACACCCTCACACCCTCACCCTCACACACCCTCACACCCTCACCCTCACACACACCCTCACACACCCTCTCACCCTCACACCCCCTCACCTTCACATCCCCTCTCCTTCACACATCCTGACCCTCACACACTCTCACACACCCACACCTCCCCATCACCCTCACCCTCCCTCACCCTCACCCTCACACCCTCTCACCCTCACCCCCTCACCCTCACACCCCCTCACCCTCACAACACCACACCCTCACCCACCCTCACACACCCTCACTCACCCTCAAACGCTCAACCCCCTCACCCTCACAACCCTCTCACACACCCTCACCCTCACATCCCCCACCCTCACACACTCTCTCTCCTGAACACACCCTCTCACATTCACACCCCCTCACCCTCACACCTCCACACCCTCAACCTCACACACCCTCACTCACCATCTCACCCTCACACACCCTCTCACCCTCACACACCCTCTCACCCTCACACACCATCTCACCCTCACACACCCCCTCACCCTTACCCTCACCCCTCACCTTCACCCCCCCTCCCACCCTCACCCTCACACCCCCTCACACCCTCACCCTCACACACCCCCTCACACACCCTCTCACCCTCACACACACCCTCACCCTCACACCCCCTCACCGCTCCACACCCCTCACCCCATCACCCTCAACCTCCCCTCACCCTCACACCCCTCACCCTCAAACCCTCTCACCCTCACTCTCCCCCCTTACCCTCACACCCCTTCACCCTCTCAATCCCACACCCTCACCCACCCTCACTCCCCCTCACAACCCCCTCACCCTCACCCCCTCACACCCCCCTCACCCTCACAACCCTCTCACCCTCACCACCACACCCCCACGCCCCCTCACCCTCACACCCCCTCACCCTCACACACTCTCACACCCTCTCACCCTCACACCCTCACCCACCTCCTCACCCTCACACCCCCTCACCCTCACACCCATTCATCTCTCACCCTCACACACCATCACCCTCACACAACCCTCACACATCCTCACCCTCACTCACCCTCTCTCCCTCACACACCCTCTCACACCCTCACACACCCTCACCCTCACCCTCACATCCCTCACCCTCATACCCCCTCACCCTCACACCACCCCTCAGCCTCACACCACCTCACCCACCCTCACACACCCCTTTCACTCCTCTCACCCTCACACACCCTCTCACCCCTCCCTCACACCCCCTCACCATCACACTCCCACACCCCCTCACACACCCTCACACTCCCTCA